>NC_051084.1:71396558-71484058 GCF_004664715.2 Peromyscus leucopus
AAGAACTACTTAAAAAAATATGGCGGTCCACTAAAATCCAGAAGCCTCGTTTGACCTTAAAGATGGCAGGCATGGAACCGCCTGCATTCGAAACTTTAGTTATGCTCTTAAATCTCCAAGTCTGGGAGAGTTGTAGGACCAGCTTTTGCAAAATCCTGTAATAACCATCAAGATCAAGTATAGCTGTGCTTCTCTGCTTGGTGGGGAGCCTGGCCTCCTTGATCTTGCTTTACCCAGCCTGTGTTGTAGTCAGAAAAGCACGCTGTTTCCCGGCCGCTCAGCCTTGCTGGAGACTGCTTTGTCCTGCCAGGTGCTCAGCCTGAAACTCCAGACACCCTCAGTGTCTGTCACTTCCCTCTCCTCCCACGCTTTATCACATTCAGGAACAGGAAAAAAATCCTTTCACGAAGACACATTTGAAGTTATTGAGGTTCTCTAGTCAGGCTAGAGCTATGGCTCAGCACTGAGGAGTGGTACCTGAGAACCTGAGTTTGGTTCTCAGTGCCCAAGTCAAGGGCTCACAACTACCCTTCACTTCAGGTCTGAGGACTCTCATATCTGTGGCCTCTGCAGGCATCTGCACTCACGTACACACCACACTCAACATACACATATCAAAAATTAAACAATCTTTTTAAAAAGACTTTGTCATCAAAGCTAGGAGGCTAGAGATCTGTTAGCATAGGTGAGGCCCTAGGTTCCAGCCCCACACCACAGAAAGAGAGGAAGGGAAGGAACAAGGAAGGTGGGTGGGAGGGGAGGAGGGAGAAAAGGAGAAGGTGGAGGAGAAGGAGGAAGAGGGGAGCAGGAAGAAGGGGGGAGGAAGAGGAAGAAGGGGAGGAGAAGATGGCCAACTTCTAAAATTAGCTCTCAAATTTCATTTAAAGCGTAGATTTAAGCTGGGGAGTCAGCATGCTGATGTGCTATATTTAACACTGAATGGTAATTTGGTACGTGACACATCTACTATTTTGTAAGAAACTACATTAACTTTCACTATGAGATTTCTTCTTTCACAAAGTTTGCTGTGGGAATGCACTGGTTGGTTGGCATTTTCATGTTCTTATCCACTGTCAGTCTGTCCTGTTCCAGAGCTGATATTTCATCTACGTGTGTCCTCATTCTGGACACTGGAACAGGTACCTGTCAGCACACCAGAAGGGCTGTCTTCTCCACCCCTCTGTGTCACCAGGCCCTAGCTGCAAGGCACACAGCGATGCATCTCGACCGCATGGTCTAATGATATCGTCCCACTGTAGACAGAGCTTAGTCACTTGCCCAGTACCTATTGTTCCCCAGTTACTTCTCAGGCTCCAGTCTATGGTACTGAACCAATGCTCGGCTTCATGTCCTAGTGAGATTACTACAGTGAGTAAATACTGGAGACAACCAGGTGTTGGGCAGCACTGGTCTCGGCATGAATATACCACATTTAACGTATTTTACAGGAAAGACCTCATGGTCACTTACTTCAATGTAGAAGTCACAGGCTGTGGTGTCAGTGGCCTCATTTAGCCAGGTGAAGAAGACATTAAGACTGAAACCTGAGACTTCTCCAGAGGAACAGGCGTTCTGCTGTTCCACATGTTTCCACAACATGGAAATTCTGCCTAGGTTTCCAGGCTACTGAACCACCCTAAAATCACAAACTCACCAGACTTCTCGATTGTTTTAGCCAAGCCTCTTCCTTAAAGTAAATCTGGGTATGTGGTTAAAAAAAGACTCAGAATAAATTCTGGGTTTGTGGTCTAAGTATCTGTGCAAATGTGGCATAATTAAAGAGATGGGAACCCAAGATCACATTCCATAGCGATGGAGAAATCAAGAATCCTGGCCTGGATACACCTGTTGGAGAGACTCGAAGGACACACAGACATGTAGGACTGTGTAGCTGTACACGCTACTGTCTGTCCTATATTCTGCCTAGCTCAGAATACTTGGGTCTGAAATATGTATCTCTGCTTTGGTTTCTGATGATTCCTTGGACACAGAACCAGCAGGTCAGTGCCATCTATTGATTGCTGTCAAAAGGCTCAACCTAATAAAATATCTGCCTAAAGGGGGCGCTCTCCTTCATAGCCACTTAAATGTGGAAGCATGCGGGAAAGGCGACAATTTTCTCCTAGGCCTACACTGCTGTGGGATGTTCTGTATGGTAAATATGTTAATAAATAAAACACTGATTGGCCAGTAGGCAGACAGGAAGTATAGGCGGGACTAACAGAGGGGAGAATTAAGGGAACAGGAAGGAAAGGGGGAGACTGCCTGCAGCAGACGCCAGGACAAGAAAGATGTAAGGTACCAGTAAGTCACGAGCCACGTGGCAAAGTATAGATTAATAGAAATGGGCTGAATATAAGAGTAAGAGCTAGACAATGATAGGCCTGAGCTAATGGCCAAGCAGTTTAAATAATATAAGCGTCTGTGTGTTTATTTTATAAGTGGGTTAAGGGGCTGCTGGGGCTTGGCAGGACCCGGGGAGAAAACTCCAGCTACACTACACTTTGGGAGTTTTCACATATTCTTTGGCTATAGTAGAAGCTCTCAAGGAATGCAATTAATAAATGAATAGTTCTGGAGGGAAAAGAGAAGACACCCCAGAGTGGTAGGAGGAGAAATGCCTCCATAGGCTCAGGTATTGAAATACTTTTCTCCAGCTGTCAGGGCAGCACAGCCACTCTCAGTCTGCAGTTCAATAAATGACCTCACAGCTTCCTGCTCCGGCCCCCTGCTGCCGAGGCTCCCCTGCCACTATGTACAGACCCCCCTGGAACTGTAAGTCCAAGCAAACCGTTTTCCCTTAAGTTGCCTGTGGCCATGGTGTTTGATCACAGAAACAGAGAAGTTAACTAATACCCTACTAAGGAATTGGATAACATTGACAGATTTGCATAATGCAAGCCTATCTCTGAGCAGTTGATTCTGAAATCCTTGTAAAGAGATGTTGGACTCAGATTCCCAGGAACTGTGATCAGAGCTCAAAGTTGGTTGGAGGGAAGATGAGCTGACGAGGTGTTATTCAACAGATCTTCTCTACTACAAGCTGGATCCAGCTTTGCTTGAGCAGTTAGTTCTAAGTATTGGTCCCAAGAGACTTCCAGTAAAGCAGGCTGCCTACGTAATCCCCAGAGCTTTGAGACAGAGAAGTTGAGTTTTCACAAAAGTCAGTGAGTAAATAGCATCCACCATCAGTTGTCCTTCCCATGTGCTTCAGAACAAGACTAACATCAGCCATTCTGCCCCTTCCATGCCTGCTCTGGACGAAGGAGCATCCAGCCAAGCCCATCACACTTCGCAGGAGCCCAGCTCGCTCACGCTCTGCTGTTTTGCAGTCACAGAGTGACAGTCAGCCCGGCTGTTACGGATGCCCACCACATGGCAGACCTGAAAATAAATGTTACGACAAAGGCCACAGGGCTGCAATAGAGCTGTTGTTAGGGCAGAGCTGAGTGCTGTGTGATGGCCAAACATCCACTATCCAGAGAAGAACAGAAATCTCTGAGACTGTTCCGGGAGAAGAGGACAGGCAGAGCCGGTTCATCCAACTGCCGTCTCTGTAACGGACTCTCAGAAGCCGAAAGGGGATGTGTTCAAATGGCTTTAAAAAATCCAAACCAACCACAAGCCAGCTGGGGCTCCAAGAGCCAAGGAGAGGAAGAGAGATGCTTTCTTGGTGTGCTCTATCTCACTGCCCAGGGCGTGAGTATATTGTACCCACAAAACCGAGAGCCAGCCAGGGGAGCTCTGGCCTCCGCTGCTCCCCCAGAGAGGGAGGCTAGTGAGCCCCAGCACCTGCTAACTGCCACCCCACCCCTCTGCTCAACTGCTGTCATTTGCAAGTGTTTCTGTTTGAATTGTTTTGCAGGGCAGGAATCAAACATACAGCGCCATGCAAGGCCCCTGGGCACCCCAATGTTAAGATGAGACCGGGTATGGTGTGTGGAAGCTGTGTGGACTTTTCTTACCACTGTGACAAAAGGACTTAACAATAAACAGCCTAATGGAGGCCTGGCATGTTTCTGCTGCAATTTGAGGGGTGCAGAC
Organism: Peromyscus leucopus; assembly: GCF_004664715.2. Classification (NCBI taxonomy): domain Eukaryota; kingdom Metazoa; phylum Chordata; class Mammalia; order Rodentia; family Cricetidae; genus Peromyscus; species Peromyscus leucopus. Next base: position 71,400,603 of record NC_051084.1, read on the forward strand.
CCTCATGAAGGGGAATCTGATACCAAGAGTGCGAGACATTGGACACATGGGGTCACCTAGTAAGAAATTCGAGGACAGACAGGAAGTTGGGGTTGGCTATAATTCGTCAAAACATCAGCTGGGGGCGAAGTAACAAAAGACATGAGCCTGTGGGAAACATTTTATATTCAAACCACGACACTGGGCGTGGGGATGCTTGCCTGTAATTCCAGCGTTAGTTAGGCGGAGGCAGCAGGATCTAGAGTTTTAGGCTAGCCTGGACTATATGGCGAGTTCAGGGTAACCTAGGCTACATTGTGGAGCTCTATCTCAAAAAACTAAAATAGCTAAAATAATAAATCAACAAAAAGCGTGGGTTGAATGGTTTCTTTTGAGAATTTATATGCTTGTAGTGTGTGAATGTGTGCATGCATATTCATTTGTGTAGGCACACATACATGTGCAGGTATTTGTGTAGGCCAGAGGTTCAGGAATCTTCCGTGATCTGGCTCTACCCTATTCTCGGAGCTCACCAATAGCACCAATGTGGCTTCTCTAGCTAGCTAGCTTGTTCTGGAGCCCGTTTCCACCCTCTGAGTGCTAGAATTATAGGCAAGCTGACATGCTCCCCATTACTTATGGGAGTTCTACATATCAGAACTCTAGTCATACTGCAGCCCCTAAATTTTTTTCTTTAAGGTTGACAACTGTACTGTGTCCAAATGAAGCACCATGTTTTTAGCCAAATGCCTATTCTTTATCCTTATAACCATGTCATGACCTTTGACTCAACTGTGGTCTGCCCTTGGGGAACTCAGGATCCAGTGTTCAAGATAAAGCATCGTCCTCCAGCATAGTTTTACTAAATGTCCCTCCATGCATCTCACAAGCACAGAAGGTTAAGGAAGTTTATTTTCTGACCATTCCTCTGGTGTCAGGGTTAATTCTGTCACCTCGACATCACGTTGACTCCTTCAGGAAACCGTGGTAAGAAGAGCGAAAATGTGTCAACAGGCGGTGCAGTGGGTGAATGCACTCCTCCGACGGCATTAAACTTTCATGCACGTGTTTATGTATTATACATGTACAAGCCAGCAAGCCTGTATTAGAAATAATCTGCAGAAGCAATAAATTAATGCTGGAATTAATATTTCCTTGCATGATCAACGAATGACTCCATGTTTGTGACCCAAATCCGCCACGGCAGGGTCACTGAGTCCCCTGGTGCCCAGTGTCCGGTCCTCCCCAGGCCACAGCAGGGTCCATTTGCATGACGATCCTCAGCCTTCCAGTTATCTTTGTTTCTTCCCAGACTGTAGAGGTTGAGTGGTGAGGGCTTAAGGAAGCCTCTTAAATAATTAACTGCAGTAAACAGAGTAACAGCTTGAAGAGTAAGTTTTTCCTCCTCCCCTTGGGGGAAAAAGGCAAATTCCTTAAGATAATAAATTAGATTGAAAGGGGCAGGCACTCTGAAAGGCTAGAGAAGGGATGGAGGAGAGCCAAGTGAGGTAGACTCTGCTGTGCTCTCCAGGAATGTGGAGACTTCTCTCTGGCAAAGACTGGTGCCTCAAATCCTTCCTCCTCTCTTTTGTAATGTCTTTTTTTCTGAATCCCTTTTTCTGTCTTCTCCCCCTTCCCCCCTTCCTCCCCCACTTCCTTCTTTGGAATTTAATTTTTGTTGGTCTTTTCCCATTTAAAAATGTATTTGTTTTTTAAATTGATTCTCAAAAGTAGACATATTAATGCTTTATTATGAGATGTTTCCATGTAAGTACTTCTTTGTATAATGTGCAAACCAGGGTAAGTGGATTTATCTCCTAAGCAGAGAGGTTTCTTGTGATCTCCATCAACAGAACAATAGGGGCTACAAAGAGAGAGGGAGGACTGAGCTGGGGTGTAGCTCTCTGGTAGAGCACTTGCCTGACATGCATGTAGTTCTGGTTCAAGCCCAGCATTGAAAAATAAAACAAGAAAAATTTAAAAAACACATAGCAGACCTGCTATAATGACGTGAGGTGTGTGTGTGTGCACACGCGTGTGCACGTTCTCACCTGGTTGTAGGATAAAATGGAGTCACCCTTATCAAAGTGTTAATTAAGAGACCAAAGACTCTAGGGCACAGGGATTTCCTGAGGCTCCATGCCCCTCTGCCTACCTGCTGATAGAGAGCCCACTCATGCTTTTATGGAAGATGGGCTTTAAGGAGAAGTAAAAACAGTGGCAATTTAAATGCCATTGACAGCTTCATGCCTGTGTTAAAATTTTTCTGTGGAGCTGAGTTTTATTTTCCAGTGGATGGAGGCAAAACAGAGTTTTGGATTACCCTGGTTCATTTTGCCTTCAGAAGCTAAATGAAGTAGCCTCTAAAGAAACTCAAATCATAACCCAAGATTTTCCTCACTCCTTTCAGCTATGGCTACAACTCTCCTGGGACCTTGTAGTTTTGCAAAGCAATCAAGCATAATGTGCCGGTTAGTGTTCCATCACTTGACACACCTAGAGTCATTTGGGAAGAGGGAGTGTCAGTTGAGAAGATGCCTCCAGGAGACTGGCCTGTGAGTGAGTCTGTGGGCATTTTCTTGATTACTGACTGACATGGGAGGGGCCCAGGCCACTGTGCACAGTGCACCCCTGGGCAGGGTGGTCCTAGGGGTGTAAGAAAAGCAGCTGAGTGTGAGTCTGAAAGGCAGCCAGTGAGCAGCATTCTTGTATGGCCTCCGCATTGGTTCTTGACCCAGGTTCCTTCCTTGGATTCCCTTCATGACAGACTGTAGCCTGTAAACCAAAGAAACCCTTTCTTCTATGTTCATGGTGTTTATCCCAGCAACAGGAAATAACTAAGACATATACCTTGAGCTTTCAGGATGCATGGCTGAGAGCTGGAGGTGTGATTCAGTGACAAAGTGCTAGCCTAGCATTTGCAAAGAACAATGTTCTATTCCCAGCACCATGGACCAGTGCACACACGTGCATGCGTGCGTGTGCGTGTGCGTGTGCGTGTGCGTGTGCGTGTGCGTGTGCGTGTGTGTGCTCACGTGTGTCCTAGTGTTAGAAGTCATACACACCTGGAATCCCAGCTCTTAAGAGGTGGCATCAGGAGGACTGTACTTGACACCAGTCTTGGTTACACGATGAGACTGTCTTAAAACAGTAAGAGCAGCAGCAGTGGCAGCAATGTCGTGTGGTTGGCGCCGGCCGGTGTGGCATCAGTGGCTCTGGGTTCCACTAAATTCCCTTGCACAGGGGTTTCAGTGGACTATGTACTGTTCCCCACTCTGTTATTTGGCTTTTGTTTTCCTGTTTATCTGAAATTCAGCTCTCAGTTTAACAAAGTGAAACGTTACCCTCTCCATACCCCTCGCTTACCTGCTCATTTCTCACTTACTTCAAACCCTGTAGTCTTTACATTTTTTCCTGTCACCCCTGAACTCTGCCCCCTTTATTCCCCCTCATTATAGAATCCTCTGTGCATTCATCTGTCCCTGAAGGCACTTGAAGTACTTGTTATATGCATGGAACAAACCAAGACAGTGGAGAAGAGCCATGGAACAGAGGGGGTGTACTCAAGGGAGGGCAGCGCAGACGGAAGTGACACTTTCTGACACAGTGTCTCTGCTGGATCCGAGAGCAGAAGCTGGCCGGGCTGGCACTCAAAGCATGGTGTCAGGGTCAAGCCTAGGGACATCAGTCTACCTTCTGCCTGGTCTCTACCCCCAGGTCATCAGAGAGAGCAATTAAAAGAGATGATACACAGGTACAGAGTGATCCAAGGTGGCCCAAAATTCTATTTGTCATTATAAATCTCAGTATATATTTTATCTTTCATCCTTTTAAGTAAAACATGGAGCTGCAACTCATTTTAAATGAGCCCTCAGCTTTTACCCCTTATCCATCTTGTCACTCTGATAGCAGTCGGGGCAGAGAGGAGCCACAAGAGCTAGCATGGAGACTCAAGGAAGACCCATGGTGTTAAACACAGTCCTCAGGGTCCTGAGAACGCACCTCTGAGTGTGATCAGGTTGTCTACAGTGTCTTCCCTGGGGCTGAGGGGGGGGCAGTGGGCTGCGGGGAGGCTCAATGGTCGGCTCGATGATCTTCTTCACACAGGAGGCTGAGTCAGGCAGGAGCTGTCAGGGCAGGGTGGGAAGCTAGGAGACACAGAAGGGCTTGCAACTGTGATCTACTGACTTGAACAGTGTTTTGCATGTGTGTGTGTGTGTGTGTGTGTGTGTGTGTGTGTGTGTGTGTTATGTGTTCTTGTGTTTGCACGCATGTCCATACATACATGTGTAGATGCCAGAGCCTGATGGCTCGTGTCTTCCTCCACCTCTCTCTACTCTGTTCCCTGAAGTGAGGACTTTTGCTGTTCCCAGAGTCCCAGAGTACCTGATTACAGGCAGGTTGCCACACCTGCTTGGATTTGCGTGGGTTCTGGAGGTTAGAACTCTGGTCTTCACAGTTGTGTGGCAGGTATTTTAGCCACTGAGCTATCTTCTGAGGCCTGAACATTTTTTATTTTCTGAACATTTCTACCAGTAAATATAGTTTTCATTTTTCTGGTATAAATGTGAAGTAAAGAGATATATGACATAATTTTTAAATAACGAGTTTTTACATCTTTATTTTATTTTCAGCAATTGGATGATCCCCAAAATTGTATCATTAAAATTGGTGAGAACTGCATGTATAGCATTCTTAATGCGATCAGTTTCTATGTAATCTAAACATTCAAAACAGCTCTCCAAAGCCCACTGAAAATTAGCAAACGGAGACACGTGAAAAGGTAGAAATAGTACCCGGTCATTGCTCAGTGTTTCATTTAGTGGCGCGAGGAAGTCAAGGGAGAAAGAATAGTGAAGTTTTTTCTTCTACGTGGAAAACTGACTTCTACTCTTCCTTCCTGGTGTGCCTCCAGCTGCTTCTGACAGATGGAGACAGACAGGTAGCAACCAGTCAGAGACACCCAGCCGCACTTCCTAGCTGCTGCGTCCCAGGCGCAATCTTGCATTTTTCCTGCCAAATCTCTGCCCACCTCCCCCGCTCTCCTGCAACAAACACAAGTCTCTGATCACACCTCGAATTAAAATAGCCCACACACCCCTCATTCCAGCTTAGAACCAGCTCAGGAGCCCAGCCAGGCTGTGGGGAGAAGTCACCAGTTACAGTGAAATTGAACGGACAGTTGAGAGGTGAGGGAGGAAGTTCAGGACCCTGCACTAAGACCACAGGACGACCGTGCTTGTCTGCAAGGCAGGATTGTACTGGAGCTCAGGGTGAGGCCAGAGCAACTTTTCTTAAATCCCTTTCCCGAGCCTTTGCCTTGCTAATTCAAAACTGACAGACAATTTGGACTTGGTCAAATGTTAACAAATCAGGCTTTCACCTCTACCCAGGGATTCAGAGAGTAACTGTGAAAAAAAGTGTGTGTGCGTGTGTGTGTGTGTGTGTGTGTGTGTGTGTGTGTGTGTGTGTGTGTGCATGTGCTCATGACACACATATGAAGTTCAGCTTGAGGAACTCAGTTCTCTCCTTCCATCATGCCAGTTCTGGGGATTGAACTTTGGTCACAGGCTTGGTGGCAAGTGCCCCCAACCCGAACCATTTCACTAGCCTGTGAGTCAGCTGTTAAATATTTACTTACGGGTGGTGGTGGCGGCGGCGGCGGCGGCGGCGGCGGCGGCGGCGGCGGCGGCGCACGCCTTTAATCCCAGCACTCAGGAGGCAGAGGCAGGCGGATCTCTGTGAGTTCGAGGTCAGTCTGGGCTACCAAGTGAGTTCCAGGAAAAGGCGCAAAGCTTTCAAGACAGGGTTTCAAGACAGTAAATATATATATTTACTTACATGTGAGTGCCTAAGAGCACTGTTTGCTCTCATACCTGGCCTTGAGGCTCTGGACCCCAGGACTGGGTGGGCCACTGGCTGGCCAGCTTGGACTCCCTTTCCTCTTCTCTTCCCTAGCTTTCTGACTTTCGAAGGGAACCACCAATAAGGCGGCCTGCCAAAGTATGACCAAGGGACATAGCAGCAGGTGTTTTCAGGACTCCACTCAGCCTCAGAGTTACCTTCCCGCCGTGGAAACTCTTCAGCCCAGCTCTGTTGTTAACACCTGTGAAACTGTTCCATCAACCGATCCCACAAGCCCCGTTCACCTCTCCAGTGTGCAGTCTGTTACATTTCCTGTCATTGAGGCAGCACATAACTCATGGGGAGGCCACGGGAAATGCTCAGGAACAGCAGCTGAAGATTTACTTTCAACATTCCTAACTGATCTCAATGTGCTCACCAGGTTTATGGATCTGTTTCATGGGGATGCACTTTCCAAAGGTGCATTTGTAAGTTTCTTATTCAGTGAGTGAAGGCATCCATTATATTCTTGTCATTGTAGATGTGAATAAAAGGGAAGAAAATAATCGCTACAAAACTTACTGTACATTTTTTTTTCCGGGATGAAGTTCTTTGTTTAAAAAAGGAATAATATATCTAGCCTCAAGCACTTGTTAGGTGTCTAAATAAAACATTATGAGCACAACTGCATTATTTTATTTTATTTTTTGTTATTATTGTGTATATGTTCTTGTATAGCTATATGCACGGGGTGTGTAGCCGTGTGTGGAGGACAGAGGTTGTCATCTGGTGTGTGCGCAGTCTCTCTCTCACTGAACCTGGAGCCTGACAGTTCAACTACACCAGCAGACAGCGAGCTCCAGAGATCTGGATCTACTGGTGGGGGCTGGGGGTAAAAGATTGAACTCAATTCTTTGTGCCTACGTGGCAAGAATTTTACTAACTGAGCCATCCTCTAGTCCCCATCTTAAAAAAAACTCCCAGCTAATATTTAAAAGTTTTAAAAAGAAGAAGAAGGAGAGAAAGAAAGGAAAGAGGGAAGGAAAGAAGGGAGGAAGGAAGGGAGGAAGGGAGGGAGGGAGGGAGAGAGGGGATAGGGAAGGAAGGAAGGAAGGGGGAGGGAGGGAGGGAGGGAGGGAGGGAGGGAGGGAGGAAGCCCACAAGCTGTTTAAAGCAGGTTTCTGAACTGAGGTTCGCAGACTCCAGGAGGGTCAGGCATAGAAGTCAGGATGCCTGGGAACCTGAATGTGCAATGGCTGCATTAGCTCCTTTGGTTATAAGTTCAATTATGAGCAGCGGAAACAGCCAGGGGTTCTTGGGAGACATACCTGTCTCTTTACCACCAAAGAGATCATGGATATTTTCTTAACAAATTATAGTTGGAGATATCTGATACATTGTTTATAGTTGTTACTTCTTCAAATGATAATACTTATTAGAGTATCTGCTAGGTTTCTTTTCAAAGTACATGCGTTAGTAGATCACAATTTGACTTATATATACTTTGATGACTATAATTCTTTGTACTAGGTTTCTTTTGCAATCCCTATACATTTCATTTTATGAGTTTAAAATACTATCCTGAGAAGGGGCCCATAGACTTTACCAGATTCCCAAAGGAGGGTCTAATGTGTAAAAAAAAAAAAAGAACTTAAATACTCCTGTTCTAATACTGGCTGCACATTACATTCATTTATCCAGTTACCAACAATGAATAACATTAATAGTAAGCTTTTCAGTGTCCTCGGAACTAAGAATATAAGAAGAAACAAGACAAAATTCTACCTTCAAGGACTTCATATTCTAGAGGGGAAACAATCTCTTTTGCCTGGTAAAGTCTTCAAACAATCAACCCCAGAAACAACTGCCAGCAGTCACAAAGAGCACAGACATGCCTCTCAAGATATGGACCATGAGTCAAGCTTCAGGGAGTGAGTCTGGGAGAAATGGCGGGGGAGGGGTAAATTTAATCAGAATATATTGTATGAATGTATGGAATTCTCAATACAAACTTTATACTAGAAATTAACCACTGAATGTTAGATTAGAAAATGTGTTTCATGAGGCAGTGGCTTGAGTGTCACCTGGAACCTTGGGAGAAATAGAGAACTTCAGATCTTGCCTCACAATTTGCATTTTAAGAAGTTCTCTGCAAATTCATAATCGAGTTTAATAAATTCTGACTGTGTGATTTTCATTGTCAACTTGTCAGGATTTGGAATGACCTAGTGGCCACATCTCTGGGTGTGGCTGAGAGGCTTAACATGGGGCAGACCCTGAATGTGGCCGGCACTCACCCATGGACTGTCCCCTCTCCCTGGAAGGAATAAAAAGGGAAACATGAGCTAAGTGAGCACCAACATTTACCTCTCACTGCTTCCTAAGAGCAGACACAATGTGACCCGTCAACTCATCCCCACCACCATGCTGTCCCTGCAGTGATGGACTACACTATCAAACCAGGAGCCCAAAGACTTCCTTCTTTAAATGCCTCTTTGTTTTGCATTGTGTCACAGCAACAAGAAAAGCAAGCAACACAGTGACGTAGATTTCATTACTACACCCCACTGTTTCCTTCTTCCCATCTCACCTGAGCACTCAGTGATCTGGAATAATGATCAGGAGACTGCTGATAGACAAGTCTTGGACAAACAGATTTAAAAGATCATGTCTCCTCTGAGAATTCTGTTTCCAACAGCAGAGAAAAGTAAAAATCCGAGCTGAACAAAGAAAAAATTACTGAAAATCTTTCTGCCATTTCTCGTGCTTACTCTGGTCATTTTTGTATGAAATAAACAAACTCTGTTGTTCAGTGTCACCTCAATGGAGCAGGCTGGCAGCACGGCTCTTTCACTCCCAGAACTATTCATAGGCTTCTATTCTCAAGCACGTTATTTATACTCTGCCTAAAAGTAGGTTTCACAGTTATTTAGAACCATGTAGCATCGACAGAGTACTTCTTTAATTTTGACTTTGAAGAGTGAAAGATTTGAATTTCCTAATATGATATTTAGGGAAAACCTCAAAGGGAGAAGATTGAGAGAACGTTGAAATACAAGAAAATATATTGGAATTGAGTGATTATTTACAACCTGAAAGCTGAGTGCGTTCTGTGTGTGGTTGATGCTTCTGAAATTACATACAAACCACAGTCATGTGGTTTGATAATGAATATTTTATTAAAGATCTAAGGTCTATGATCTCTGCTCACTGTAATCTCGAATCTTATCTTTATTTAAAATTCAAATATATTTTCCAACATAATTTTGCATTAATTTTTTATTTGTATAAATGTAGCATTTTAATATTTGTATTGAAAACTGAGATTTTGGACATCTCTTTAATTTTGCATTTGAAGTCTTAGTTTGGACTCCATTGAAATAAGGAAATAATAACAATTAGAGAAAATTCTAGAAATAACATGTTCTTTTTTAATTTTTGGTCAAGCAATATTAAATTTTATCTTGATCATAAAATATTATCAATAACACTAGAATACTTTTTAAAATAATCACTTTCCTTGTGTCTTTTTGCACATACTCACTACTCCTATATGTAATAACAAAGGCTATTATGTTCAGGATATTTTATAGACAAGAAATTCACCTAATAGGTAAACTGAGGCTTGGATCATTAACTTGCAGACTCATGTTTTCCTTAACTGTTCCCGAACAAAGTGTTTACCAAAAGATAACCTCACTGTAATTCAAGAGAGGTGTTTTATGTTTACACATTGTGTGAAATGCTATTGTCATCAAAGTTAATCACCAAGAAACCTAAAGCTAATAAATGGCTTAGATGAACTGGAAAATTTGGTATTTATTTAGATTGAAATTAATGAAATTATATTGTACCAAAGACAGAGACTCATTAGGGTAGCTGAATGTAAAGAGATTTCATGATTGTCCCGAAGGGCATTATGAAGAGGGCCTCTGAATCACCAGAGGGAAAATTTGTACTCTACCAACCTTTTTGGTAAAAAAAAAAAAAAAAAAGAAGAAGAAAAGAAAAAAGTAACAAAAAAGTAACATCCAAGGGAAAGGGTCCTAGCTCAGGAAAAATAAAGTTAAACATTGTGGTTCCAGACAGCACAGTTAATCCCATAGACCTCAATGGCACAAAGCTGGAAGGATAATGTTATCATACCAAACAATTCCTGGAAAGGTAGGTGTGGTGGTTTGCATGAGAAACGTCCCCCATAGGCTCACATATCTGACACCTGGCCCGATGGGGGGCGCTGTTTGGGGAGGTTATGGAATCTATAGGAGGTGCAGCTTTCCTGGAGGAAGCATGTCCATGGGTGCAGGCCTTGAGAGTTCATAACCTCTCCCCAACTTCCAGTTTGCAATTGAAAATGTGACTTCTGAACTTCTGGATCTGGCCCTCTGTAGCCATGCTGTCCCTGCCATCATGGACTCACCATGGAACCGTAAGCCAGAATAGACTTTTTGCTATAAGTTGCTTTCAGTCATGGTGTTTATCACAGCAGCAAAAGAAATCTAGAACAGTAGGAAATAACAGAGACAGAGCAAACCTTCACTTGTGGCATATTCCACCACGTTCAGCTTTAAAAAGCAGAATTCAACTCACTCTGGTTCAGGTAAAGACAAGTTTGTGTCCAGGAGGAATTGGAAGAAACACAGAGAACAGAGTTGGAAGGGTAGCTAATTCTAGCCCAAGTTTAAGACACATATATTAGATACTAAAAATTCATAATAAAATATAATGTAAACATTTTTGTATTGATATTCTGGATATATTAGATTAAATGAAATCTATTATTAACATGAATTTAATCTGTTTCTATATTTCTTAGTATGCCCACTAGGAAATGGGAGGATGGAGTGGATCATTGTGGTTTGCATTTGTGTCTGGTATCATTTGTTTCTGCTTTTGATATGAGGGTCTTACCGAGTCACTCAAGCTGATCCAAACTCCTGGGTTTCAGTGACCCTCCTACCCCACCTCTCCCCAGAAGTTGGGCTGGAGGTCACAGCTGAGCCTGGCTCAGGCTGCAGCTCTGTCGGACAATATAGCTGAAGAAACACTGCCTTCAAGGGAAATGCTGCGGGAGGGAATCCTATTGATACAAAATAAAGTAGTTGCAGGAGCCAAGAGGGATGGTTTTGGCAGAAAGAAGCATGGGGTTGACCAGATGTCATCTACAACTGACCCTCTGGGGTAGAGGACCCCCAGCAGCAGAGGCTGAAGACTCCCTAGACCGGTCCCGGAAAGTACTCTTACTCCGTCTCCTCCCTTCTTCCCTTCCCTTGAGCTTTCATTCCCTCTTCCTTTCTCCTGCCTTCTTTTTTTCTTCCTTCTCCACCCACTTCTTCTAAAGTTAAGGAATTTCAGTTATACTGAGTGGGTCAGAGATAAAGCAAGTGATGATTAAGCCCTTCCTGTAATACCAAATAATCAACAAATTCTTATTTATTCACTTATTTATGGCCTGACATTGGGGTAGACAAATGGTCTGCCACTAAGCTATATTCCCAATTCTCCCTTTTACTTTGTATTTTGAAGTCTCACTAGGTGCAGGTTGTCCTTGAACTCCCTCTATAGCCGATGGCGTACTTGACCTTTTCATCCTCTTGCGTCAGCTTCTTGAGTAGCTATGATTACAAGCTGCAGTGCCATGTGTAAATAAAATTTTACAATTAAATATTTGCTGGGCCAACAACTGAAGGTAAATTCATGACTGCATCCTAGGAATGTACTTCTCTCATGCCATGGGCAGCCTGTGGCCCAGGCCTTACTGGCTTGTTCATCCTGATCAGCCTCATTGAGCTAGAGGTGATTCTCAGAGCTTGTGGAGACCATTGTTTATGTGCACGCTGAGCAGATTGCATTTGTAACATTTAATGCCCACAATAACAATAATAAAACATGCTGGCGTGCACTCTGCGCAAACACTTTCTTCTGAAGATAGAGCCAGTGAAATGTTTTAGCAACTTTGACATTTATAGCTGTATTTATAATCTTTTTTGGATCATTTCCTCACAGAGTCACATGTTTGTATATTTTAAATTCTCTGGAGAAATAAAAATGTTTAAACATAACATAATGATATGATATGCATTTTATGAGCCCGTGCTCACCATCTAAGCACGAGCAAAGAGTGCTGTGTGGTGACTCCTGTGAGGGCTTTCTATGTAAGTGTGGGATTTTCTAGATACATACTGCAATGCCCACAGCGTGAAGGACTGGTGAGGGAAAAGAATATTCAGGCCGGAGACTTTTTTTTAAACTTGAAACCAGACTAGGCTGAACATAGAAATGAGAGGTTGCTCACTTGGGGAGAAGTCTTTGGACAGATGAGCATGCCTCTTACACTTCTAGGAAGGTGAGGACGTGGGAATTCTATTGCTGATGTCTACATAAACGCCACTGACCTCGTTGGCTCCTCAGAACTTCCTGGTCTGTCCCACAGCAACTTGAGACTTGTGCGGCATGGCACAAAAAAGTTAATGTGAATACACAGACAAGGAGGCAGACGTTTCTTTTCTAACTACGCAAGGAGGTTTCTTTTTACTAAGCATGTATTCACCACATGCCTGTGTGAGTTGCTTTACTACACATTCAACAAGTCTAAGCAGTGACCACAGTGGCATTCAGACCTCTCACTCAGGAGCAAGAGATAATATGACAATTTTAAAACAATGTTAAATTCTTTGACTTTCTATCAGTGAAAAGCGAGGCTCACGTGGTGTTCTCCTTAAGTCTGAACCAGCTTTGGTGATTGGTGGACCAACAGAGCAGGACAGAAATGACTCTGGAGATTAAACCACAGAAGGTCATTCAGCTGCTACGCTACCGTTTGGGGACATTAGTCTTTAAAAACATAACTTCTTCTAAACAGCTGCCTCTTGCCCCCCTACCCCCACCTCCACCTCCAACACACATCTTGGGAAGATGCAAACTGTCCTTTGTTCTTCTAAGAACACTGAAGTTGTCATACAGGCCCCATGCTCCCGATCTGGCTATTTCTCAGTGACCCCCTCTCCAAATCTCATCACAGTGGGGATCCAGGTTTCCACATACACACTTTGAGGGGGCACAAATATCCAGCCTACCTCATCTGCTTCTGAGGTAGTAAGATGAATGAGTAATGATGATTTTTGTCTGTTTTCCTAAATTCACAGGTCTTATTTTTTCTTTACTGTTTCATTGATTAAAATCTTCATATTTTTAACAAGTCAAGGTGATAGAAAGCACTCTCCCCACTTTTTTCTAGAATCAAAAGTTTCATTGCTATTGAAAATCACTATGTCCTAGTGAATTCATGACAGAAAACCTTAAGAAGTTCATAGCTTTCCTGGAACCTGATAAAAGAAACAAGTGGATGATGAATTTGTCAAATACTTGTTTGGTATCACTAAGATGTAATGTGGATTTTTCTTCTTGATCTATTAATGTGGCAAAACAAATTAAAAGACTGTATCATATTTGTTCAGTCAGCATGTATTTATTGAGCAGCTATTGCATGCCAAGAGCTATGATAAATCAGTGACTGAAAACGTGAGAAAGATGGGCAGGCTCCTGCCCTAAGGTTGATCATCTTTTCATTCTTGTGACGAACACTGTTTGATTTAGAGTGTTGTACTTTTATGTGCTACTGCCCTTGATTTGACTTTGTTTTGCTAAGGAGCTGAGCATCTGTGTTCATTAGTGGCATCAGATGCTGCTGCTTGAGGCCCGGGTCAGAGCTGACAGCCCTGAAGTTCCCAGCGAACAGACCGCCTCACAGGACCACGCACATCTCTTGTTACGTCTGCTGTGTTTTGTTATGTCCGCCGCACACCTGTGCCGCTGCTGTCTGGTCAGTCTTAGCGTTTCTTCCTAAGTAGAATCCCAGTAACCTATGCAGGAGGTGGTGAGTGTGGTACCAGGTGCATCCTGGCGAATGGCTCCTGTTCTACATGAAAACGCTTGGTTTTTGAGTAGCTGACATGTGATTGGTCACCTAGATGAAATCCCTTGTTGAGACAGCTACTTCTTCAATAGCTTCGCCCTGCTCTTTGTCTTTAACTGTGGGTATAAAATACCATGCCAGTAAATAATGTTTTATCTTTTTCAGAAACTAATATTTTCTTTTGCATCATCTTATTTTATGGGTTATAAATTTCAGAAGGGAACATTCTTATGTTTATTTGTTTTTCACTTGAAGATTATGCTCCTAGTATTTTAAAACTGTGTATCCTGCACTGAGGTTCACATTCTCTGTCAACTGAGAAAGAAAACTTCCTTCTTATTGCAGTACTAGTTAGGTATTTTTACTAGAAATAGATTTTTTCAAGTTAATTTTTATTTGATTACTTCATTTTTACTATGACATATTACTATAAAATTATATTAATGAATGTACAATATTAAATTATGTTACATTATTGGAACCAAACCTATTAGGAGTTCTCTGCATCATATAAGCAGCTGGATGAACTTAATACTCTATTTCAGGTTTTAGCATCCATGTTTATGACATTATTTTCTTTTTCCCTTTTGTAAAAATTCTGTAAGTTCTTTTGTTAGGGTTTTCTTATTGGAATTTAACTGAGATATCTGCCCTCAAATGTTTTTCTTTTTTTTTTCTTTCTTTCTTTCTTTCTTTTTTTTTTTTTTTTTTTTGAGACTGGGACTCACATATCTGACCGCCACGTATCTCAATGTTCTTAAGGAGTTAACTGCAGTCAGTCAGAAAAGTATTTGCTCCTTTAGATCACAAATTCCCTTCCTGGAAGTGCTCTGAACAGGTATATGTTTAATTCTGGTTTCAGTGTCCTCTTGAGAAAGTTTTCCATTTCTCCAGCAGTTGAGAGCCCTCCGTGAGATGAATGGGAACCGCTCGTTTTCTCAAGACCCCCCACGTTTGCATACTGAGATGATACCTCCATTCTTAGCCTTCATTTTGGTCCTTTCTCTCATTATTTCCTTGATTAAAATAAATAGAAGTTTCTGCATTTAGTGCTTTTGGTTCTATTTGCTGTTTGCTTTTTCTCCCTTCAGAGAAACACTTGCAATTTATTTATCGATTCTATTCCTTTTTGTTTACTAAATTTTAATTTCTGCTTTCATCTGTGATTATTTTCTCTCTCTGTTTTTTCCCCCATTAGGATTACCTTGTTTGCCACTTAACTTCTCAAGTTAATGGCTTGATTCACTCATTCATTTCTTTTTATTATTTAAAATAAGGAAAGTATGTCTGGTGAATTCCAATTACAATTACAGCTTTGACTTAAGTTTAAAGACACAATGGTCTCATTACTATAGCCCTCAGGGTGTCTTGTGATAACCCTCTTCATGACCTCTGTGATCCAGTTCTGTAGAAGAACATTGCTGGGATGTGCTGCTATGGATAGTGTTAGGGAAAAGTTAAATTTATTCGTAGTCTACTATTCATTTTGCTGTTCTTTCACCTAAGAATATGGTCTGTGTAGATTGCTTTTATGAAATTCTATATCTTCCCTGTGATCTAATGTACATAAATTGTAGCTCACGGATACACAGATATTTAATAAGAATATGCTACCTGCTTAAGGTTACTGAATTCCCGTGTCTGTCTGTAAACTAACTTTGTAGCTGTATTAGCAAACTCTCTACTCCCATTTCCTACTTTCACTCTTGAGAACAGGGAATTTTTCTTTGTCTGTATGCAGTGCAGACCCCACTTTTTTTTTAATTCTAATGAAGTTAGTTTTCAAGGAAAAATGGTTCTGTATCTCATAGGTAATCTTCTTATTGCTGGTAGGAATGTCTCAAATGGAACTGTGTCAGGATCTGCTTTTTCATCTTCTTTTTCCAGAGCGATTGGGTGGTTTGACAAGTTGCGCTCCCATTGACAGCCTTCCACGAACACAGTCAATCAAGAGGGTGTGGAGGTGGGGGGCTCATGTCATGGTTGTCTAGGGACTGCTTTTCTGTGAGGAAAATCTAATGAACTTAAAATGTTTTGTATCAGAGAATGCACTTTTATTGACGTCAAATTTGAATGGCAGGACATAGATGTAGTGCATATGCATCTTTTCATAGTGTCTTTTTTATGTATATGAATGTTTCGTCTGCATATGTATACATGAACTATGTGTGTGCCTGGTTGCCCACAGATGTCAGAAGAGGGTATTGGATCCCCAGGAACTGGAGTTCCAGGCAGTTGTGAACTGCTGTGTGGGTGCTAGGAACCATACCCAGGTTCTCTGCAAGAGAGCCAAGTGTTTTTAACCTCTCCTTCGTACAGATCATAATACTCCAAACTGAGCTTTGTGGACGTTGCTCTGTTATACCTGGTTGTTTTTTCTCCTGTAGCTGACATTTCCCTCCTTTATTCAGAATTTCTTTTTGAAATTGAGACTTTGGACTTCTCCTGGAGTTGGTCTCTATTCTAGGCTAATTTCCTGTTGCATGATAACACATATGAGTGACGGTTTATCTCCCACACAATTCTAGAACACATTGTTACTGGAACTAGTGGCTACAGGAACTTGAAGCTGCAGCTCTTCACATCACAGTCAGGAGCAGCATCCGTGAATGCATGTGCATGTGCGTGTGCGTGTATGTGTGTGTGTGAGCGCGTGTGTGTGTGGGGTACGTGTGTGGGGTGGGGTGGGGTGGGTGTGGGTGTGTGTGCACTTAAACACAGCTGGCTGTCTTCACCGTAGACAGTCCAGGACCAACTCCGAGTCACCACTTTCAGGTTGGGTCTTCCCACATCAATTAAGGCAACCAAGACAAGCACTCCGCCCCCAGTCTTTATTCCGGCCAGCCTGGTCTGGACAGTCCCCACTGAGACTGCCCAGGCTATCCTAGTTTCTGTTCAGCTGACAAAACCCAGACACACGGTCTCCTTCACGTGACTTCTGTCTGATACCACAAGCCATTCACTGTGCATATTGATTTTTAATAGCATGAAAGTTCTTTTCTGTGAATTGAGGATCATTATTAGTTTTCTGTTGCTCAGGTGGTTTTTGGCATCTTTACTTCATGTTGGATTTCTACTCTGCCATCTAAATCATTGTCTTCTCTTTTGATGTTTTTATCTCATTTTCCCCGATTCTGGAAAAGTGACTTGAATTTGCTTTCTGTTACTGATTTGGTTATGGGCTTTGCCAGCTAAGAGCTTTATTGATTCTAATGTATTTTCAGTATTGGTGTTCCCTGCAATTGTGTAACGTTTTCTCCCTTTCGTCTTCTTCTTCACACTCCAGTTTCTCAACCTAGATGCCTTCTTTTCTCATTTTTCATCTCTCGCTTCATGGGGTCTTTGAATGCTATTTAGACCACAAAGCATATGCTACTTAAAATTTATTCATATTTCCTGTAGTAAATCTTTTTCAAAGTATGCTCTTCCTTTGCCTCTTGAGTACTATATTTTCATTTCTTAAAGCTAGAAATTCTTCACATGCCCATAATGAGGCTCTGTTTTGTCTGTTTATTCAGCTTGAATGTATGTTTTATCAGTCCTTTTATTCTTCTGCAAAACAAAGAAAATCTGTTTTGTCTTAGATTCCATCCTATTTTACACATATTTTTTCCTAATATTCCCTTAGATCTTACACTATGTAATGCTGTTTTCCTTATTTGGTGGTTGGGCATGCTGATACAGGGATATGCTCTGCCTGTGCACAAGCCAAGTTCACACTTTTCTCTGTGCATTCAGTGTGCCAAGGACTAGATCTGAAATGATTTGGTTAAAATAGGTTGAAAGCCTTCTACTTTGGACAAGTACTCCCAAATCCATAGTCCAGTGGGTAGCTGGCCTCAAGGCATGGGTCCTGTCGAGTCCTGTCGAGTCTCAAGGCAAAGATTCTTCAGACCACTTAGACTTGATTTCAGGGTGTCTTAAGATGATTTCAGGATTTCCTCTGTTTTTTTTTTTTTTTTTTCTCTTTGAAGACAATGTCAGGTTCTCAATGTTAGCTCAGAGTATTTCAGAAGTAAAATCCAACAGGAGAGAATGTAAGTAATTGCCACCTATGCATGTAGAAGGCATCCTTATCTAACTTCCACCACAGAGAATTTTCTCAATTCTTTGACTCTTTGGAATATGGAAGGTTTCTGTGTTCCTATCAAGCTTCAGTCACCTAAATATGATTGCTTCCAAATCTCTCTCCTCCTCCCTTTCATGCTGTAGAACTCCCAT
Organism: Peromyscus leucopus; assembly: GCF_004664715.2. NCBI lineage: Eukaryota > Metazoa > Chordata > Mammalia > Rodentia > Cricetidae > Peromyscus > Peromyscus leucopus. The sequence continues at coordinate 71,418,562 of NC_051084.1, forward strand.
TTAGCTGAAATTGAGGAACAGGGGAAACACATTCCACAGTAGCCTACCCTTGATGTTGAGTATGTTTCTTGGGTACACTAGGATAGATCCTGTTTTCACATCCATTGCTTTTCTGTATCTTTTTAGTTGGTATAATTGAAGCCATTGATATTGAGAGATATCAGTGACCAAAGATTGATTCCTGTTAATTTTTTGTTGGTGGTGGTGGTGATGTGTGTGGCTGTTGGTGTGTGTGTGTGTGTGTGTGTGTGTGTGTGTGTGCTTGTGTGTGTGTTTCCCTCCTTTTTGTTTTGCTTGTGTGTGATTGTTTATTTCCTGTGTGTTAATGTATGTAGTTAATCTCTTTGAGTTGGAGTTTTTCTTCTATCACCTTTTGTAGGGCAGGATTTGTAGATAGATATTGTTTAAATTTGACTTTTTTGTGGAATATCTTATTTTCTCTATCTATGGTGATAGAAAGATGAGTCTGGGCTGGCATCTGTGGTCTCTCAAGAGTCTGCAAGACATCTATCCAGGCCCTTCTGGCTTTTAGAGTCTCCATCAAGAAGTTAGGTGTAATTCTAATAGGTTTGCCTTTATATGCTACTTGGCTATTTTTCCCTTTCAACTTTTAATACTCTTTCTTTCTTCTGTATGTTTAGTGTTTTGATTAATATATGCCAAGAGAACATTCTTTTCTGGTCAATCTATCTGGTGTTTTATATGCTTCTTATACTTTTATAGGCATCTCCTTCTTTAGATTAGGAAAATTTTCTTCCATAATTTTGTTGAAATGTTTTCTGGGCTTTTGAGCTTGGATTTTTCTCCTTCCTCTATTTCTATTTTCTTAGGTTTTATCTTTTCATGATGTCCAGATTTCCTGTGATATCTTTGTCAGAAATTTTTAGATTTAACATTTTTCTTTGACTGATGTATCTATTTCTTCTGTCATATCATCAATGCCTGAGATTTTCTCTTTCATCTTTATGTTTTGTTGGTAAAACTTGCCTCTGTAGTTTCTGTTCACATTCCTAAATTTTTCATTTCCAGAATATCCTCAGTTTTTTTTTATTGCTTCTATTTCCATTTTCAGGTCTTGAACAGTATTTTTCCTTCAACTGTTTGCTTTTTTTGTTCTTGATTTTCTTTAAGGGATTTATTCATTTCCTTTTTAAAGGCCTCTATCATCTTCATATAGTTGGTTTTAAGGTCTCTTTCTTATGCTTCAGCTATGTTGGAATATTCAGGGCCTGGCACAATAGAATAACTGGGTTCTAGTGAAGTCACATTGACCTGACTATTATGGATTGTGTTCTTCGCTAGTGTCTAAGCATCTGGGTTTGGAATGATTAGATGTGTAAGTGATGGTTTCTGGGTTTGCCTTTGTTGGGTCAGTGTTTTGTTCCTTGATTTCTGTTTCCTTGATGGATTTTCAGAGTGTGATATCTATGTGTTGCCTGTTTTACTGATCTGCTCAGCTAGTATGTTCACAGGGAATATCTGCTGGTGTTAGAGACTGGGGTGCAGGGAAAAGTGGGGGAGGGAGGCTGGGGAGAAACGGCCTGTTGAGGGAGAGAGTAAGGGAGGATGGTCTGTGGGATCCACAGGAGACATGGATGGGGGGAAGAGGGGAGGTCTATGGGATCCACAGGAGATATGGATGGGGGAAGAGGGGAGGTCTGTGGGATCCACAGGAGACATGGATGGGGGGGAGAGGGGAGGCCTATGGGATCCATAGGAGACATGGATTGGGGGAAGGGGGAGGTCTATGAGATCCACAGGAGACATGGATTGGGGGAAGGGGGGAGGTCTATGGGATCTACAGTAGACATGGATGGGGATAAGGAGGAAGTATATGGGATCCACAGGAAACATAGATGGGGGAGGAAAAGAGGGGGGTCTGTAACACTAAGGAGGAGCCTGAGGGATTTGGCTTGAGGGAACAGAGAGAGCAGAAAAGGTCTATGTGCAGCCTACCTGGTCTTCTCTGATTGCCCTATCTTTAATTCTAAAGGAATGATTATGCCTACAGGCAAAAGTGATCCTTGTGTCTTATATTAGAACACTGGTATGCAATGCAGGTCTTCTGATTCAGCTCAAACTTCCTGAAAGAAATGTATACTGCCCACCCATGCTCTCTCACATTACCTTTGAACATGTGTGTGTATGTGCGTGCATGAGTGTGCACACATGGGTGTGTATTAAATTCTGATAATTATCTGGCTCTCTTGCAACCTTGCTTTTCTGGGGAATTTCCAGTCATTTGGCAAGAGTCAGCCTAAACAGTGTCCACTCTGATTTTTGATCTTCCTTCTAAGGATTATTTAATATGTCACTTCTCTACATCCCCAAGTACCAAGTATACACATCCCTGTGTCGGTGTTCAGCACCTGGCATTATAGTGGGCTCATTCACTCCTGGTCTACTATGAGAGCCTGTGAGCTCTCTGAAAACCAGCACACTGGGTCCAGTGGCACCTCACTACCAAGGTCCCACCACTGCAGCTCTCAGCCAGATTCCCCTGTCATGCTGATCATAACTATGGCCTAACCTTTTCCTCTGCTTTGTGCTGCTCTGAATGACCCATAGTTGTCCAAGTGGTGTCACCATCAGCTCCTGGAGGATGAGGAGAGAAATGCTGCTGCTTTGTGGGACCTAGCTACTGACTCTTAAAGGAGTGATTCTTTCTCAAAATACCAAGTGCATTAAGCAAGATGAGACAGAGACAGGGAGGGCCTGTGGCCTCAATGAAGGTAATCTCCTCTAAAAGGAGATTGCATAAACCATTGGCTTTCCAATGTACCTTTATCCACAACTAGGACTGTGGGACAAAGATGTAAAGAAAAGTTTCACATCACCATATTCATTATACCTGGAGATTTCCATGAGGTACTTGCTGTGAGGTTGATTTGCATCAGATCCTAATTTTGCAATGGAACTATCTCCACTTGCAAGGAATGTTCTCTACTCAGAACCTTCTCCAGAGAAATCTGAGCTCTCTGTTCCTTTCACCCAGAATTTGGAAGCCTCTTTGTCAGAGGAGAGAATTCTGGCCAGTTCTGAGGAGCTATTATGGGGAGAAACAAGAGGCTCTGTCTAGCTCACCATTATCTGAATGACTTGGCTCTAGACAGCGGTCTTGCTATGCATGTGAAGGACAGCAGCCTGAGCACTGCTGTGTCACAGAGGTCAGGAGCAGCCAGTCCACACTTCACACGAGTGTCACCCTCCTTGTGTGCGCTGTCACCACCGTCCTCTGCTCTGGATGTTTTGCCTGTCACCCCACACCCACCATTGCTGCACTGGTCAAGGTTCACTCAGCAACTCAGGCCCAAGAGGACCATTCCAACAGTGGATTTAACAGCAGTCGTTTTTCGTGCCATCCTTGAAGACTGCAAGGCCAATGGGGGCCTGCAGAAAATGACTGTTGCCTGCAGGGCTGAGGGAGCCAGGGCGAGAACTCTCCCCAAGCACAACCTAAGCCCCAAGCACAACCTAAGCCAGTAAGAGGGGAAAGGTCTGGAGGGCAAGGTAGCCTGACTGTCGGAAGTCAGGCTACAGCTACAGCTGTGAAGGGAGGCGCCCTCGATACCTGCAGCTGTGAGGAGAAAGGTATCCTTCCTTGTCAGGAAGTCAGGCCATACCTGAAGCTGGGTTCCCGTGGGGATGGTCTCCCTGCAGGATGCGGCGATCCTGCTGCTCTCCAAAAGAGAGCTGTTACAGCGCAGTTCTGCTCCACCCTCCTAAGGGAGTTTCCCAGCAGAGATTCTGCTCTGCTCTGGTGAAAGAAGGTCTTCATCTAAAACTTTTTCAAGAGATTGATTTGGGAGGGAAGAATCCAGGATAGTCGCTGCCTCTGCCAGGGTGGAGAAGGACAGCTGCCAGGTGAACAGGCACAGGGCTCCTTAGGGGCAGAGCTTTTCCAGGAAGAAGATTTTCAGGGTGAGAATTGGACAAGCTCAGAGATTGGCTAGATTTCATGCTCAGGGATTGGTTGGCTTTCCTGCTTAGGGATTGGTTGGTTTTGTGGTCAGTTGGTAGGGGCACAGTGTGTTTCTTTGGTTCTGGTTTCAGGAGCAAAGTATGTTTCTTTGACTGGCCCCTTTAGTCTGCAAGGCCCATGTTGCAGATACGTAGGTATGGTGAGCACCATAGCCAACAACCAGGTTTTGGGTATTGCACACTGACGTTCTTGCACAGAGGAGTTCACCACACTGATGGCCCTGCAAAGGGGCTGCCTCCGGACAGGCTCTCACGCTGGAGGCAGATCTGCCTTTGCTGCTGGGGAGAAGCAACAGGAACTGGACGCAGGCTGGGAGTTCCTCACACCACCTTCCCACCCGCCCTCCTGTGGGTCTCTCCTGGTGCCAGCAGAGGGATCTGGATGTGTTTTGAAGTGTCCCAGGGGAGCAGAGTGAAGTGTGTTTGAAGCTTGGACAGCAAAGGAAGAAGTAACTCAGAATTCACAGCCCTCGGAAGTTCACGGGAGACTCTGGGCCTCCTTGATGTTACCTTATACGGGGGATAGACCTCAGGGAAAGGCTAGCCCTTCTTCTGCTGTCTGTGTTAGTTACGATGTCATCTGTGACCAAAATACCAGACAGAAATGAGTCAAGAGAAGAAGGCCTTATTTGGCTCATGGTTACAGAGGGATTTTGGTTCATCCTGGTGGGGAAGCTATGTGAGCAGTAGATGTGGCATCATATATTGGTAGCTTATTCCCACAGTAGCAAACAGGAAGCACAGACTGACTGGGCTAGAATCATGCCAGGCTACAACCTTCAAAGGCCTGAACCTAACGTCTTCTGTTCTACCTGTTACATTCTCCATAGCTGTCCCAAACTTCGACACATACTAGGAAGCAAGCATTCAAAGCATGAGCCTGTGAAGGACATTCCAGATTCAAATAATAATGCTGCCCCTGTCTCTTCCATTCTGTCATGTGCATCATCTCCTGATGAACTGAGAGTTTTTCATGGGGAAAGGGGATTCCATTAGGATGTACAGCATGGCTCTTCTTAGTCTAAGGTAGGCCTCCTCAACCTTCACACTGGATTGTCTCTGTTGTCCAGGGCTGTCCTGTGCGCTGAAGACACCCGGCATCATTCCCGAGTGTACCCACCTTCACACTGGATTGTCTCTGTTGTCCAGGGCTGTCCTGTGCGCTGAAGACACTCGGCATCTTTCCCGAGTGTACCCACTAGATGTAACAGTTCCCTGCTGTCCACTTTGCCAGTTCTCCCTACTGGACAGTCACCCACAGCTGTGAACTACCACTGTAAAGGTGAAGGGGAAAACTTTCCATGGTGTTTGCCCGACTGTATCCCTTAGCCCCAGATTTACTCTCAAAGAGAGAGACAACCCACAATGAGGCGGTTCTGTAAAGGAAGGCCTTCGCCAGCAAGCCCGATGTCCCGAGGTCCGTCCTGGGCCCGATGATGTCCCGAGGTCTGTCCTGGGCCCCATGTCCTGAGGTCCGTCCTGGCCCTCATGTCCCAAGGTCTGTCCTGGGCCCGATGATGTCCTGAGGTCCGTCCTGGGCCCAATGATGTCCTGAGGTCCGTCCTGGGCCCGATGTCCTGAGGTCCGTCCTGGGCCCGATGATGTCCTGAGGTCCGTCCTGGGCCCCCGTAGCAGAAGGAGAGACCACACTCCCGGAAGTTGCTGTCTGACCTCCACACACATGTGCTCCTCCCTCTCACAGATTTACAAAATTGTAATTCTTGTTTCTAAAGAGGTCATCGGCGCGGCTCAGCAGGTGAAAGAGCTTGTTGCCAAGCTCGACAACTCAAGCTCTGTTCCTGGAATCCTACAGCGGATGGAGAGGGTCAGCTCTCACGAGTTCTCCTCTATCCTCCTCCCCTGTGCACTGTGGCGTGCATGTGTGTGTGCATGTGTGCGTGTGCGTGCGTGTGCGTGTGCGTGTGCGTGCACATGCGTGCGTGCGCGTGTGCGTGCGTGCGTGCGTGCGTGCATGCGTGTGTGTGTGCGCGCGCGTGTGCGTGTGTGCGTGTGTGTGTGTGCGTGTGCGTGTGTGTGCGTGCGTGCGTGTGTGCGTGTGTGCGCGCGTGTGCGTGCGTGCGTGTGCGTGTGCATGTGTGTGTGTGCGTGTGTGTGTGTGTGTGCATGCGCGCACATTTTTCTAAAGATGTAGCCTAACTTCTTCAGATCACAAACAGTCTCCTACACTGAAATGCTTCTACCTAGTATGGGTGAATGGTCCCTACCTTTCTCACAAAAAGACAGTGGTGGATGTCATAGCTTAAAACTTACATGCTTCCAAACACTAAATTACTTGCTCTGAAATAACCCCAAGAAGGACTTCATCAGCTCATCCCAGGTGTACTATGGCATTTCAGTGCTGGACACCATCTCCACCCATGTGAATGGCCTTATCATCTAACCATTTACCGCCTTTCAGGAAGTATCTGCCTCCACCTCACCCCCACCACACACACACACACACACACACACACACACACACACACACACACACACACACGATGAAACTATTCAGAAATGGTGCTGTCCGTTCCTGTGACAATGGAGGAACATTCTGGCACATACCTTCCTCATGCTCTAGCAGACACATGTCTCGAGTGATGTATGTATCCCCACTCTCTGTTCTGAGTCCCTGCCCAGCAGACCAAGCCAAAAAAGCCTCCTCTTCATCTCTGCACTTATGATTCACTTTGAAAAGACATCTTCCTTCACAATGCTGATGATCATATCTTTAGGGAAGACAGCCTCTACAACCCTAACAGAAATGTGAGGAGAATCAAGATGTATGTTATCTTACTCAGAACTGAGACTGGAGGGGAACATATGAGAGACTGACCTTAGTGACCGGCTTCCTCCAGCGCAGCCTCAGACTCAGAGGGATTGGCAGCTGGAGATGACACAGGAAGGGAGTGAGAAAAAAGGCTTGTCAGTAACATTAGGTATTGCCCCAACTGTCAAAATCACAAATATTGGACAATAATTCTCAGCTAAAAGTCAAGAACAGCCAGTTGTGGTGGCTTGGGCCTGTAGTCCTCACATCTGGATGGCAGAGGCAGGAAAACTACAATTTTGAGTCTAAGCTGGCCTACATAACATATTACCTCAAAATAACTACAAAAAATGTTTACATAAAAGCTGAGAGCTGATGCTCAACCTTTCAGGTATAATTTGGGCATTCTATTATGCATTTTTTTAAACTAACTTTTCTATTTCAGAGAACAATATTATTTTTCTTCTAGACTTACAGATAGAACTGTTTGTTCAAATCTCTCAATACATGGTACACTAGAAATAAAGCTAGGTGTGGAATTGTAAGGCGTTTGAGTTATGGACAATTCTTTGAAATTTGCCCATGTGCCTCAGTTTGCTCACTCATAAGAAGGGAATGGGTAGATATCTCCAGGTTTAGAAAAGTCTACTTGCTATGGAAAACTTTGTCAGTGGCTTTGGTCCAATAGTTCCCCTAAATTTGCTTTTATTTTATTTGCGTGAATAGTCAGACTGCAAACAGAACCTGGATCCTTCCTTTCAGTTCATTCATTCACAAAGAGATTATAAACACAATGTTTGCCTCCAACAAGCTGTTTTGTTGTGGTGAAAATAAGAAGAGACGAAGCAGCAATCTAACACATCAATGTAATACACTCCCCCAAATTGTGAGAAATCTTTATTACAAGTATTCTCTTTGGGTATGAATAAAAGCTGATCAATATGTAAACATTGAGATTTCTTTCCATAAATTGTGGATTTTGTAGAAATAATTGGTATCTGCCTAAGTAGTATTTGTTACTCTAGCTCCTAATTACTCTATTTATTTCCCCATTCTCTCTTCATCAGTTTGATCATCCTTTTCTCTCTCTTTTGAGGCCCCCAAATACAGAAAGAGTTATGGCAAGCTTGTGCAAACAGATTCACTTGAGGGAATGCTTATGTTTCCAGTCCCCAACAAAGAACTAAACCAAGAACTCAAGTGCTGAACAGCCACAGTCTTAGTTCCTAATCTGCTATTCCTGAAGCTGAGAACAAACTGACATTTAAGATCTTGTCATTTCTTGGACGGTTCTCTACACACAGGGGCTGATTACTATGATCACATAATTCTGTTCACAGTGACAGACCTTGTAAACTCAGAGCCTGAAGTTGCCATCCTTTGTACACATATTATTATTATGATTGTCCCAAGACCTCAAAGTCAATCAAGATGAGACATTATCTCTATAGGACATGGAAAATAGTATTTGATAGTTGATTTAGAAGGTCTTAGTTGACCACCACCCTATTCCTATGATGAAAGGTGAAAGAGACAAGGGGGAAAAGATGAAATACAGGGATGACAGTTTGGAGAGAGCTGTTGGGGTACTATGAAACCTGTCCTCCAGAGCATGATATGGGTTGTAGAGGGACCATGTGGAAGTCATTTTATTGGCTTTACTATTTCATGATAGTCTTGAAAACTTTAGCATGTAGAAAGCTAACCAGCTCTAGACCAAAGACAAGTGACTGTGTTTTAGTCAACCTGTGTAGTCTTTGCTTTATTTTCATGTGCAGGATTTGTGAATGTGGCTCTTTCACAGAGCACTGGGATGGGGATTATCTTAGATTCTGGCCAAAAAGATTGCAGAAATAAACAAACAAAAACTACTGGATATGGTAGATACATCTCTCATTTCAGTACTCAGGCCATGAAAGTAGGAGGATCAGAAGTTCAGGGCCAATTTCAACTACTTGGCAAGTACAAGGTCAACTTGGGCCACCAGAAATCCTGCCAAAAAAGAAAAGAAAACAACACAATATTTGAGCTCAAAGAAATTGTAAATATACCACTACGGGATGTTAAAGGGTGGAGGGGTAAGTGAGCATCAGCTGGGAAGATGTATCCACTCTTTCCAAGGGAAATATAACCACCACACCTTTTGTTGTTGCTGAAATAGTCTAGGACTATGGCTCAATATGGCCTGCATCTCACTACACAGCCAGGCTGGCCTCAAACATGTAAGGATCTTCTTCATAAATTGGCCTCTCTGGTACTGGAATTATGGGATTATAAGCATGTGTTACCATACCTGACTATAGAATGGGTCTTTTTGTAAAGGGAAGTGAGGCTATGCTTTTATCAGGATTATTTTTATTTTTATTTTTATTTATTTATTTATTTATTTATTTTTGTTTTTTGAGACAGGGTTTCTCTGTGTAGCTTTGTGCCTTTCCTGGGACTCACTTGGTAGCCCAGGCTGGCCTTAAACTCACAGAGATCCGCCTGGCTCTGCCTCCCGAGTGCTGGGATTAAAGGCGTGTGCCACCACCGCCCGACTCAGGATTATTTTTAAAAAGCAGAGGTTGGGCTAAGGGTTTACATACAGACAGCTTATTTTGGAATGTGAGTAAAAAGAAAAATAGTTGAGAATCAGGTTAAAAAAAGAAAAAAGAAAAAGAACATGAAAGGCAGAACATCCACACAAATTGGTTATTGAGGTAGATTGGGGTCACTTGAACTCAGTTCTCCCTGGCCTCTCGTAAGCAAGGCAGAATGTATCTCAGAGCTGTCCATATGAAACAAATGTGAAAGAATTTACCAGAGAAGCACTTGTGCAGCAGGTAGTTTCTCAGAATTATCATTCATACCATCACCTAGAAATCAAAGCACAGAACGTAAGGGATGCATGGTACCCCAGAGGGAAGAAGAAACCCTGTCAATCCTGAATGTATGGTTACCATGGCAATGACTGAAACAAAAGATACTGGAGTCAAGAAGATATGGAGAGGCACAAGGGGTATCTGACTCATAGGACACCTCTGATGAAATTGAAAATGAGTTGTCAAAAAAGGGAACAAACACTTGGAAACTACATCACTCCAAGGGTATCTGTCAAGTTAGAAATTTCCTGCTACAGTCTTCAAGTTATTTTTTTCCCTGCAACCTTGGATGATGATAGTGAGGAGGAGGAGGAGGAGGAGGAGGAGGATGAGGAAGAGGAGGAAGACAACAATCATAATGATGATCCTACAGGATTGGAAATATTAATTACAAATCAAAGTATATTTTGTGATATTGGCCTATCTACTATGCCTTTAAAAATCATGGGGCTGATTGTAGATTTCATTCAAGTTCAAGAAAGAGCTGGTGCTGGGTGATGGTGGTGTACACCTTTAATCCCAGCACTCTGGAGACAGAGGCAGGAAGATCTCTGTGAGTTCAAGGCCAGCCTGGTCTACAGAGTGAGTTTCAGGACAGCAAAGTGAGAACCACACAGAGAAACCTTGTCTCAAAAACCAAAAAGAAAAAGAAAAAAAAAGAAAAGTAAAAATGAAAGAGAGAAAAGAAAAGAACTGTACCTGCAGATCACATTTAAAATTACAATAGGTTAAAACGACTAAGAAAAACCTTGAGTACTTTTGTGACTACATCCAGTGTGATATGCTTTGTTCAACAAATAGTTGAGTTGTGCATGTGGTAAAGTTTGGCTTTGACTCTGCCTCATGTTTTAAGTGTCTCTGTGGAATCTCTCTCTCTCTCTCTCTCTCTCTCTCTCTCTCTCTCTCTCTCTCTCTCTCTCTCTGTGTGTGTGTGTGTGTGTGTGTGTGTGTGTGTGTGTGTGTGAAGTCAAAAGGGTAACAAGAATCCTTAACTTTTCCAGTTGTTTCAGTATAATGACCAACCAGAGGTTCCCAAAGCTTGGCCCTGCATGCTAGGGATGATGTCCCCTCCATTCCACTAAAGGAAGACTGTCCCACAGAGCCTCTAGCTCTAGGAAACAAATTCCCAAAAGCTACTGTTTCAGTTGAGCAAAGTAGCACAGATTGGTGCCAGGAATGTTTGCTGCCCGTCCCCTGCCCTCTGGCCTTATGTCCTTTCTGCCTTCATGACCACTGAACTCTGAGTTGCTGTGACCACCCATCTCACCCTGAAAGTGAACCCCAAATGGAAGTGTGACTTAAGCATGAGATCTGAAACTCTAAAACTCTTGGAAGAAGAGAGAGGGCGTGTAGAACAGATTTATGGCACCAGACTTGGCAGTGATGGTTTTTAATGTGTTGCTAAAGCAACAACAACAACAAAGAGCAAATTGAAGTCACCAAAAAATAAGAACTTTTAATATTGAAAGACACCATCAACAGAGTAAAACGGTGGTGAACAGGAGAAAGAATTTGCAAACCATATGCACAGTGGAGGAATAATATTCAGAATAGATATAGAACTAAATCTCAACAACAAACAACACAAATAAAAAATCACCAAAGGAATCAAATAGCAACTTACTCCAAGAAAATTTTAACAATTATTAACCCATGTTGCTGAGGAAGGTGTGAGGAAAAAGAGAAAACCTTTATGCAAACTGTCTCACATGAAATTTGAATCAAGTTCTTTGAAATATGTATGTCCTTCAGACTGGTAACTTCTCATACACTAATTTATCTTAAAGAAATGATACAATCTCATAGTGAGCTTGTTTTCCCAAATGTACTTCAGACACCTTACAGTGGCTAGAAATAAAAATAAAATTTAATGTTGACACCAGATTGATTCTTTGATTGTTACTCCTATGAGTGGAACTTGAAATGACCCTCCACCAACCACACCAATCACTAAGAAACTAGTTATGACATACTGGGAAGTTTTGAACCATTATAAAGTGGTAAATAGCATAGTTACCCTGCACAGTTCTAGGAGCTGTGGAAGCCTGAGTCTTCCCACTGTGTGAAACACTGTAGAAAACATACCCGATGGGCATTTGAGTCCTTATGAATTTGCTTGGATATCTACGTGCTTGGGGGAAAAAAACCTGTCTTTTAGCTATTCAAAGGCTCCTGAATTTAGAATCAATTATTTTGTCAAAAATATATTCACATATATGTAGGAGCTGTAAACAAATAGTTTAGCCTGTATATAGACTAGCCTGTATATAAACTATGCCAACATATTCAAAGTGATTATATTTAATAAAATAAAATAATTTCTTTTATCCTACAAGCTTTAAAAATTACTTGTGACATTGGAAATGAAGCTCAGCTGAAATCTGTGTTTTTTTTCAACCAGACTATTGTGCATTCTACTGGTGTCATTAATATGCACGCATCACTTTGGTGTCTGTTTATGTACGCACACATGTCTGTATATTTAGACTGCATATACAACACAAACATTAACCACACTCTAAGTGCTTATTGGCCAGAAAATCCATAGACCCTTCCCTCCTCTCTTCCTTCCTTTGTTCTTTCCTCCCCTCTTCTTCATTCCCTTTCTCCTTCCTTCATTTCTGCCATTCTGACTTCCTTTCTTTTTCCCTTTTGAGACAGGGCCTGAGGTGCTGGCTGTGTAGCTGAGTATGGCCTTGAACCTTGACCCTCCTGCTTCTATTTCTGAGGGCTGTGATTACAGACAGGCAAGTGGCTCTGTGGCAGGTGTTGTGAAGGAAGTACGAAGCTTTCTTCAGACTACACCAGCTGAGTTACATCCCCACTCCTCCACAGACGTTTGCAGCGTCAAGTCACCCGCCCATACACAAACATTCTCCACCTTGTGATCAATGGCAAAATCCAGTTCTGTTCAAGTTCGGAGCAACTGTGTTCTACTGAAAGCGTGGACTCAGCCCCAGAGGCAGGTGAGCCCACCAATCCATCGATCGAAGCCAGTTAATGTGACTTGATTCTTGCTGTCAGTTACTGTCTTAAGAAAGAACGACAGAAAGCCCTTTTGCCAGACTCACATGAGTGACGTCTACCGAGGGAGCCCAATCAACATATTATTGTGCTTGGAACCAAGGAAGTTCTGTGTCCCCGTCTACTTGTGGCTGTTGGCTGCATATTATGTGTGTCTTCTGAACTCTAGAAATGTGGTTTTTATATTGGACATGAAGAAACAGAAAGACAGAAGGAAGTCTGTACATCTTGGTGTTATTATTAGATAACAGAACAGTTATCTAATAATAACTCTGGAATTCTTTCATTTCTGGGCTTCTTATCAATGAAGAAATATTCTTACCAATGTTTCTTCCTTATTGTTTAAGTCACTTTGGGTTGGACCTTCTGTTACAAGCACTCCAGCTTCTTCTATACCTGTCAACAATACCTATACCTCACTTAACAATTTTAATTTTCCTTAATGACCTGCTGTTGTATGAAAGATTTTAAATAAAACAATACTTTTATTTACCAATGAGAAACAATAATGCATTCTATCCCAACTCAAGGCATCTGTGGTGGTTTGAATGAGAATATCCCCCAAAGGTGTATGTGTCTGAACATTTGGTCCCCAGTTGGTCTGCCGTGGAGGCTAAGAACCTGTAGGGGAAGTGCAGCACCAGGGTGTCTACAGGTCCCCCTTCTTGTGTGAAGATGAAAATGTGACTGGCCACTCACCACCCCTGTAGTCATGTTTTCTCCTTCTGTGCAACTGTAAGCTGACATACAGCCTTTCTTTCTTAAGGCGCTTTTTGTCCGGGCATTTGCAATAGTTACTTTTCTATTGCTGTGGTAAAACACAGAGTCAAGAAGTTTATAGGAGGAAATGTTGATTTAAAGCTTACAGTTCCAGATGGTTAAGAATCTCCAAATGCAAATAGGAAGCAGAGAGAGGGAGAGAAGAAGAGAGAGAGAGAGAGAGAGAGAGAGAGAGAGAGAGAGAGAGAGAGAGAGAGAGAGAGAGAGAGAGAGACTGGGGATGATGGGAGGCTTTTAAATCTCCAAGCATCTCCTGGTGATCCACTTCCTCTAGCAAAGACACACCTTTGTAATCTCCCGAAAGCACAGCCAATGAAGACCAAGTATTCAAATGTCCCAGAACACAAGGAACATCTCTTTCCAACTCTCACGGTATATTGTCACAACAGAAATGTAACTAAGACAGCATTCACATAATTTCAGTTAAAAAGTATGTTAACCAAACAACGATAACTAGTTCAAGTAGTAGTATGTTAGCAAATCATGCACTCTGCTCACAAAGTGTGCAGGAATGGTTATTTCTGTCAAGAGCAGCAACAGTGTAATTAAACAAGAGATTCAGATGCAGGCAGGGCTCATTCAGGGAAAGGTTCTGAAACAACCTCAAGATTGATGCCTTGTGAACAAGGAAGAAAAGAAGCAAGCTGAGTAGAGAGGTCTCAGTGATGTTCTTACGAACACCATTGGTAGCTCTAGGGTTGAGACAACACTCCAAGCCCTACAGAAAGAGCAGAAGTCAGAGGCAGGAGAACTCGGCAAGCTCACCCTGCTGGTCCTAGGGATACGGCAATACCTTGGTCAAGGTAGTTGTCTTTAACCTAGGGTAACTCACAAAGAGGACACCCACAAAGAGGATCTTGCTTTTACCAACGCTGATCCCCAGTTCCCCCACAGCTAAAAGACACAGAGTCATATGCCTCTGAGCCTCACAGAACTGCACATTTGGGAGCAGGTCATGAGGTCAGGCAGCTGGTTTTCTCGCACACCAGAACTCAGTATCAGAACCACACAGCCCCAACCTTAATGTCTTTGTTTCTATAACATCCTGATCAAAAAAGGTGAGGCTGAGCATGGGAATACATGGAACAACAGCACAGACAGGGATGCCTCTCCTACCATGGAGTCTATCCACCAGGCGTGAAATTCAAGCCTGTTCCAAATTCCGTTTTTTACCTGGTTAGTGTTGTGTTGAGGGCATTAGTGAACAGGATTTGACCTGAAACATTTTCTACAGAGTGCTTCACTGTAGTAGGACAGGCCCATAGGGTCGAGGAAATTGGCTCAGACCAGTTGTCAAGGCATGCACATAGTGGACTTCCTATGAGCCAACCTGGAGTCTGCCTGAGGGCCTAGCAACTGGTGATGTCAGAGTTCCTGGTCACACCCGGCCAGTGAGGGGTTGTGACACAGACTGTGTGCTGGGAGGAGGAGATATAAGACCTTCCTCATTATTAAATAGAGGAGTTTGTTGTTTGCTTTCAATGTCTCCTGGTGTCCATGCGGTCACACTGTGCCTTCTCACCCCTCCCCTGAGGGAGCCATTAGAATCCAGCAACACTTCACTAGATGGACTGAGAAAAAAAGTGCTTATAACAAAGGAAGGGGCTGTTTGATAACTTCAACAGGTTTTTAAGGGTTGTTGTTGTAAAATTTACCAACTGAGTACTGAGTGTGTGCAGAGTTTGTGTATGATCTGACCTAACCCCAAACACCACAAATACAGCTTTTAACGTTAAGGTAATTAAACTTGTTTAAAGTTTTTAGCTGTCCCCAAATCATTGCTTGCTCACATGTGTACACATATTGGTGGTTCTGAAGGTACAGAGTGACACACTCAAATGTAGCCCCATGAGCACACTCACTGTAGTGCTGTGGGCACAGTCACTGTAGTGCTGTGAGCACACTCACTGTAGTGCTGTGAGCATACTCGCTGTAGTGGTGTGAGCACACTCACTGTAGTGCTGTGAGCACACTCACTGTTGTACTGTCAACACAACACAAACGGCAATTGGCCCTCTGGAGGACTCTCACTCTCTGGGATGGTTTTTTGTTCGTGTCCTTTTGTGAGGTAGGTTTTTTTTTTTCTGTAGTCTAATCTGCCCTTAAACTCCCCAGTGCTGGGACTCCTTGTGTGTGCCACTATACTCTGATATTCTGTAAAAAAGTCCATTTTTAAATAGACTTACTTACTTTTATTTCATGTGTTTGGATGTTTTGCCTGCATGTATGTTTGTATACCACATATATGCCTGGTGCCCACAGAGGTCAGAAGACAGCATTGGATGGCCTGGAACTGGAGTTATGAACATATGAGCCTCCATGTGGCTGCTGCAAACTGATCCTGGGTCCTCTGGAAGAGCAGGCAATGCTTCTAACAGCCCAGCCATTTCTTTGGCCGTCTATGTGATTCTTAAGCAGCAATGCAGTCAAATCCTAATATCAAAGCCTAGTATCTTTAAATGTCATTATTTGTGTGTGTGTTGTGTGCATACACACGTGTGTGTTAGACTAGAAGCCAGCATTGTGTGTCTTTCCCAATCACTTTTTCACCTTTTTTTAAAAAAATTTATTTTACAATACCATTCAGTTCCTCATATCAGCCAGATTCCCTTGTTCTCCCCCCTCCTGCCCCCTCCCCTTTCCCCCAGCACACCCCCCATTCCCACCTCCTCCAGGGCAAAGCCTCCCCTGAGGACTGAGATCAACCTGGTAGACTCAGTCCAGGCAGGTCCAGTCCCCTCCTCCCAGATTGAGCCAAGCATCCCTGCATAAGCCCCAGGTTTCAAACAGCCAACTCATGCAATGAGCACAGGACCCGGTCCCACTGCCTAGTTGCCTCCCAAACAGATTAAGCCAATCAACTGTCTCACCTATTCAGAGGGCCTGATCCAGTTGGGGGCCCCTCAGCCATTGGTTCATAGTTCGTGTGTTTCCATTCATTTGGCTATTTGTCCCTGTGCTTTATCCAACCTTGGTTTCAACAATTCTTACTCATATAAACCCTCCTCTTTCTCGCTAATTGGACTCACGGAGCTCCACCCGGGGTCTAGCCGTGGATCTCTGCATCCAGATTCCTCAGTCGTTGGATGGGGTTTCTAGCACGACACTTAGGGTTTCACCTTACTTTTGAGCAAGGTCTTTTGGTGTACCCAGAGCTCACCATTTGAGCTCCCACAATTGGCTTCTCTCTGTCCCTCCAGAGTCAGATTATAGGAGGCTCCTGCTTGAGGAGATTTTGTGTGGTGCTGAACTTAGCCTCCCGTGCTTACAACAAGCACTTTAACCCCTAAACTATGTCATGTTGATACTGGACGTTGTAAGGCTGCTGTGAGAAACCCAGGGGATCCTATGGGAACATAGGTCAAATGGGAGCTCCCACTGGAAGAGGGTGACCAACCCAAGTGCCTGAGGCCAGAGTCCAGACACTGGCGAAGATGAGGAGTGCAGGCCGGAAAGGGGAACTGGCATAACAGCCTGTCCCCAATAGATCCTGTCTCCCTTTCACAAGACTTAGTCAAGCCCTTTGGAAGCTATCTCCATCTCATCCGGACTGCAGTGCTTCTGAGCTGTGACCTAAAAAGGGAGGACATGTAAAAGCCAAATCAAGTGGCACAAAGAAACCCCCATCCTGGTCCTATGGTTGTCTGGTGAGCTGTTTCCATCCCGTGTGTGCACAAACAGCTCTTCTTGGGTGGTGGCTTAATGTCTATACCTTCCATTGCAATTACACAGAATGGAGCCGAAACGCAACAAATCTTCATAATGCCAATCCCATCTTTCCACCTCATTGACAGCTCAGGAAATGCATCTGGAATTCATAGTAGCCTCATAGCCTATGGCAAGAGAAATCCATGCTGCTAAAATTTTATTTTAGAATTCAAGCTGGTTTTTCCTCCGTTTAGGATGCTCCGGTTTTTAAGCTTTTGCTGCCTGCCACACTGTATCAAAATAACTGGCCAATATTGTTCAACTGTCAGGGGCCTCAGCTGCCTCTGAATTTCATCAGTGCAAATAAATACTGGAACATGTTAAAAATAATGCCAATAGATAAGAGCTAGCATTAATAGAATTAAAAGCCAAGCCTGGAGAGAGGCAGGAGGTATGTAAACTTTGACTTGAATACCTCTCCTTCCTTTGCTGTTTTTTGTTGTTGTTTTGTTGTTTTATTTTTAAAGGAGGCTGAATAGATATTCAGACTGATTTAATGTTTAGACTGATAGGGATACTAGGCTGGGTCCCAAATTTGTGCAATGTTCAAAGAGAGAGAGAGAGAGAGAGAGAGAGAGAGAGAGAGAGAGAGAGAGAGAGAGAGAGAGAGAGAGAGAGATTTTAAAATCCTAGGAAAAAAAAGAGAGATTTCCAAATTAATGGCATTGCCCAAATGCCTTGGCTCCCTGCACCCCACCAGGAAGGTTTATTATTTTCTGGTAAAATGTTGCTCGGATGGGGAGTGGTAGTCAGCGATGCGTCAGAGCTGCTCTTTGAACACATTAAAAAGCTGAATGCACAACAAAGAACAGATGTTCCAGCATGCCTTATTTATGCACCCATCAGCAATCTTCCAGTGACCACGCAGCAAAGCCTCCCTCCTCCCCGCATTATTTTCTGATAAACTCACCCTCTTTATTAATTTATTTTTTTGGCCTCAACTAAACCCCTGGGTAATTACCTATGTGTGTGTGTGTACAAGTGTGTGTGTGTGTGTGTGTGTGTGTGTGTGTGTGTGTGTGTGTGTGATTTGAAAGTCTGCCTCCGTGAAAGCTGAATTCTATTGAACTGTGGAACAGGTGTGGATTCTGCAATTAGATCACATTTCAGAGAGAGAGACACTGAGGATAATAATGGCGGTGAATTTTTCACAGTCGAATGCAGCGCCATAGCGACCGGCAACAATGAAGGAGAAGAGGTATTAGTATTAGGGGTGATTATTTTGAGTTTATGGGATCATCTGATTGAATGTGGCCAGAAGGCACTGTGAGCGTTGTCGGAGGCTCGCCAGCTGTAAGGCAAACTTGTTTGACTGGCACTTGTCTGCAACATCCCACTCGCCCACTCTCTCTGCTCACAATTGGAATAGAAACAGTGATTAGGAATGGGATGTAATGCAGATTAAATGTTATGATGACCAAGATCCCGTTGGGTTATTAAAACCCATTTGCTCTCTCCAGTTTTAAAGGCATAGTACCTTTATTTCACCTCCAGCTGCAGATCTCTTAGCTTAAAAGGTGGGAGGTGAAGGATTGAGGATGAGGAGGGCAAAGTGGAGAAAAGGAATTCCAAACCTGGAGGAAGGCAGGATTTCCTCTTTCGGTACAAGGAAGCTGCAGTTTTCATAAGAGAATCTGAGCTGTGACCTCCATTCGAGCTTCAGAAAAACATGATGCACGAATACAAAAATACTCACCCCCCAGAATTGATTTAATAGACCCAAACCAAACAGTTCAACCAATTTTCACAACGATATCTGGACAGTCTGGTGACTTCTAGACCTAAGAGTCATTTCCTCAATATATTTTATTTATCTTCCACGAAGAAGGAAATATTTGGAACCTGACTCACTGGTGTAAAATCAGCCCTTGGGAGAGGTCCAGCTGTAACCCGGGTGTCTCAGATCCGTGCTGTGGGCTGGTGGCAGCGCTGTCCATACTCACGGTGAAGTCACCAGCGCTCACTGGACACACTCTGAAGCGCCCAAGAAACAGATGAGGATAGCTTGGTGAAGACAAGATTCCCCCTCCCAGCACAGGCGTTGGACCTTAGAATGAGAGGTTTCATTCTTTGCAAAGCAGCCATGATTTGGGGTTTCTCATGGTGCCTACCACATCCTGTGGTTCAGAACCACAGCCAGCATCGTGCTGAGGCTGGAATTCATGTCCAGGTGCCAAAATGCGCTCCTCTGGTAAAATGTGTGAGTGATGAGTTCTGTGGTCCACAATGCTACTTCACACTGAGAAATCTGTTATAAGGTCAGCCTACAGGTGGCCTAAACAAGATTCCTGGCAAGAGGAATTTAAAACAAACAAACAAACAAACAAACAAACAAACAAACCAAAGTAAATAGGGAGAGATAACCAGGGAATCCCAGGCGAAAGCTATGGCTTTTCAACCACGAACCAGTGCATCAGCTACCCACCAAATTCTATCAAACACTGTTATTTCTTTATCAGTTAGGCCAAATGGTTCCTATCTCTTTAATTACCCGAATTTAGCTCCTAAACCGGCAGAAACCATGTTCCCTCTTATCAAGTTTTCTGTGGAATGTACTGTTGGTTTTCCAGACACAGGGGTACAAGCCTTCTACAAACAAGATGGAAGCTAATAATTGAGGACTTGTGTTCAGACATGGGAGTGGGCTCTGAAGAGCCAGGAGAGCTCAGAGGCCACTCTTTGGTATGGCATTCATGCTGCCTGCGTTGAGAAGCAGGCACAGCAAGATGGAACATGAAGACATACTTTCCAGGACTGATTATTGGGGCCTCTCCACAAATTGCTCCTCAACTGGAGGTAGCAGCCTACAGGATCTCCAGATTCCCTCTTGGAAGACCCACTGGGAGTCTGTCTCCGTGAAGACCCTCTGGGAGTCTGTCTCCGTGAAGACGCTCTGGGAGTCTGTATCCGTGAAGCCCTGCACAGGATCTCCAAGTTCCCGCTTGGAGACCCTCTGGGAGTCCGTCTCCGTGGAGCACTTCTCTGGGAGTCCATCTCCGTGGAGCACTTCTCTGGGAGTCTGTCTCTGTGGAGCACTTCTCTGAGGAGTCCTGGTGGTCACTCCGATGTCACAGCTGTGAAGTCGGAAGCTAGCTCTGTGTAGTTTCTTTCCTCTGTGACTGACAGTGGAGCGAAAGCTGCCAGTGAGATGCGACACTTCCTCTTCCTGTCATGAAGCTTCGTTTATTTCCATAGCCATGCCCAAGGCCTCCAGTCAGGAGTTCTTATACAGCCCTGGTCTTTCTGTGCAACTACAGATCATGCTGAGGCCTGGCCGACCGTGATGGTGAGTTAGTTTACATGAAAATCTTTGAATATACTTCCTTTTTGCTACATGTATTTATTTATTTATTCCTTTATCTGTGTGTATGTGTGCTCGAATGCATGTGTGCACATCCGTTCTCATGCATGTGTATCATAACATGCGTGTAGATGGAGATCAGAGGAAAGCTTGTGGGAGTCAATTCTCTCCTTTCACTATGTTAAGTTCTGGTGATGAGACTCAGGTCAGAGGCTTGGTGGCAGTGCCTTATGCCATTGAGCTACCTCATGGTCTGAATGTTCTTTCTTTTGTTTTTGCAAGCAGACTTGTATAAAAAATACACACAAAATGAAATGCAGTCAAGTCCTCCCCATGCTGGCTCTGAAAGCATCTTTCTCAGATGAAGCAATGGGAGAGAAATGGCAGTATTACTTATCATTATTGACGTGGTGACGACTCCTCTGCAGATGTTACAATGTCAATGTTTTGTGGCTAATTTGCATCACAGTTTTAACATGCACTGATACACCTTGCCATTTAGTCATCCAAGTGAACGCTGACAGGAGGCCTGAGAGCCCTGTGAGGCAGAAGACAGGAGGAGCTGTTGCCTGTAAGCTGTGGAAATGAAGAAGTCACTCCACAGCATCTTAATGGAGAGCTTAGCATCATGGGACCAAGTGATCCAGACAGTGTGTGCATCACAACCTTGGAATCATAATTCAGGGCTCTGATAACTGGTGTGGTGATAAATCAAGAAGAGAATTAGCTTGGAGTGATATGCTTTGCTGGTAAAGAAATGTATGTACAGAAAAATGAGAGATTTGATTCAAAGCAAAGAAACACCAATTTTTAAAGATAAAACTTAACTAAACGTACTCATCCTTCCCAAACATCAAAGACATGATGACAAAGTGGGAGAGCATGATACTAACACCAATGTAACCCATGACAAAGTAAGTGACCATTATAGGCAGTTAGCTCCCAAATGGATCAAATTAGAATTTCTGAATGTCATCCTTTATACCGTTTCCATCCCCTCAAGTACGGAGAAACCCAGGATTCAATGTGTTTCACATTATGCCAAACCACCAACCAAATACAAGATGCCAACAACATGATGGGCTGGAGTGATGGTAAGCCACAGCCTGAGTTCAGTTGCCAGCATCCAATCCACAGCCAGCAGCTCACAAACCCTTGAGACTTCAGCTCTAGGGAATCCAGTGCCTCTCCTGGTCTCTACAGGCATTGAATTCACATGCACAACTCACCTCCCCAATTCCCTGCCACCAGAAACATATGCATACACTATTCATAATTTAAAATGTAAAATAACATCTTTTTTTTAAAAAAAAACAAAAACATGCAATTAGACTTTGACCCCAAATTCTTAAATTATACCCAGCTATTTCATTTGTAAAAGCTGATATGAAATCAACAAAATAAGTGGTTAAGACATTTGGTCCAAGGGTATGTAAATAAATGCAAATGTCTCCTCTGGTTTGAAGTGGGTTTAACAAATCATATTGGTGACATCAGGGCAGAATGCTGACTACTTGGGCTATGTACTGACAGCTATCACTCCAGACCTCATTCTCAAAAACCGGCGATATTGTTGTTAAGGAGCCATTTTTCTTTTAAAATATATGTTGAAGAAAAAATAGGAAATTTCTATATTAATGACATGATAATGACATCGTGAAAATAAAGTGGTGATGGCATATCCACTGTGGGAATAAAATGCCCTCAGGCTAAGAAAAGTACTTTACCTATCTAACTTAGGAGGATGTTCTATAACTGTATTGGAAATGATCAAGTCAGCTCATCTGGAAATAAAACAATGCAACATTTTCTTTTATGCACCTGAAAAGGGAAGATGCTAATTACTCACCTACAATCCACCTAAAAGACTGATGAGAATATATCCACAATAAAATAAAATATAATTTCCAGTGCCTGCACGATGCTCATTTTGGTGAGTCATCCCAAAAGGCTTTTTAAGAAGAAAATGGAGTTTGGATTCTATGTTTCCCATGAATCTGCTGAAGTTTGGGACAGCTGCCTGGACTGCGCTTGCTTCCACCAGAAAGAGTCAGCACCAGTTACTTTAGTGAAGTGCAGAGTGGACAGGTGTGAGTTAGAGACCTTTGGGGTTACAGCGATAAAAGGGTTTCCCTTCATGGAATGCCATTATTATTAATATTGTTGCCATCATTGTTATTTATGCTCCTGACACACGTATTGTGAAAATGTGTTATTCACATAACTGCGGTGCCCTCACCATGTCATTTGCAAAATCACCATGTTCCTCTCACAGAAATGTCACTGAAATGTCATTTTTACAATAGCTGCATTATGAATCTGCTATAACTTGAATTGCTTTACAATGAAAATGCAATTTCTTAGCAATTAAAATTATTCCACCCACCCTAGTCAAATAATAGAAAGTCGACTCCCTGTCCAATGTTGCTCAGAGAGCATTGCAGAACACTGAAAGCTGAACAGAGTGCGGCGTCCAGGGGCCGGGGATGTTCTCATCCCAGCCCCACCACGGGTTGTCCTCTACCACCTGTGCTTGCTAAGCCTGGTCTCAGGGCCTGTTACAGATGGTCAAAATTCTTAGACTAGAGACTGCCCTCATTCAAGTTCTTTGAAGGCTCATCCAAGACCCAACACCATATCGAAGCAGCTTTGGGACTGCAGTGACATTTGTGGCAATAACAACAAGGAGGTCAGTTGAATATGTGAAGAAACCTTTATTGTTATTATTATTATTATTATTATTAATAATTTTACATACCAACCACAGATCCTCCTCTCATCCCTCCTCCCATTCCCCCCACCTCCCTCCTCACCCCTCATCTCCTCCTCCAACAGGGTAAGTTCTCCCATGGAGGCATGGCTAAACCTGGTACATTTAGTTGAGGCGGGACAAAGCCCCTCCCCACTTTATCAGGGGTGAGCAAGAAACCTTTTATAGAAACTCAAGTTATTATCATTAGGTTTACTCAAGTCTCCTTCTACTAATTAAAGGTTTTTCCCCCTTCTAAACATGATAAGAATGTTTGAGACCTAACATAAATTGTGCTCCTAGAGAACAATTGATGGATGCAGAGTCATATCTGTAGAGTTTAAAGACTCATTCACTTTTCAAGTGGAATCATACATGGAAACTTAATATGGAAATATTGTAATGTAGGACAATGAAGGTGGTTTGAGATGAGAGTTTGAGCCTAGATCTGTGCAAATAAAATACATGAATTTAAAAAAACACCTAAGAAAAGAGAGAGGAAAAAAAAACAGGAGTTGCCATGGTATAAACATAAATGTAACCAGTAAAGAGTAGATGTGGACAGCATGGTCTCTGGCTTCTCCCTCTTTTCCCTACTTGATTTAAGCAGGTGTGGTTGGCACATCCCTTCAGACTAGGGCAGGTGGTGTGCATGTGTGAGCCAAAATGTCAAGGTTGTGATTCAGAAATCCAGAGAATCCAGAAAAAGTGGGCAGCCTTCAGGAATGAAGCATGCTATAAGTGTATCCTGCTTGGAAGCACACCCAACTCTTACTCAAAAGCAGTGGACAAGCTGCTTTTATGTCTAAGACAGAGTCCTCAGAGGCAAGCAGGTGACCAGAATAGAGAGCAGCCCATCAAAGCCTCACACAGGCTGGAAAGATGGATCTGCGGTTAAGAGCACTTACTGCTCTTGTGGAGGACCAGAGTTCAGTTCCAGGTCCCATATCAGGTGGCTCATAACTGCCTGCATCTGCAGCTCCTTTGGGTCTGACACCTGTTTTGGACTCTGAAGGGACTCACACAAGCGGTATACACATACATAAACACAAACACACACTGTGAGGGCTAATCTGTGTCCTCAACTTTGATTACATCTAGAATCAACTGAAAACCAAGCAGCTGGGCACTGTGAGGCATTTTCTTGACTGGATCATTTGAGGTGGGAAGACCCATCCTAAATATGGGCCACACCTTCTAGTGACAGCCTACAAACAAAAGGACATGGAGGAAGGAAGCTATTGCTTTTTGTCTGCATGCCCTCACTCTCACTGGCAAGTTCACCTGTCCTGCTGCTGAAGCATTCATTATATTAGAGCCTATGTCTGTGTGTGTGTGTGTGTGTGTGTGTGTGTGTGTGTGTGCATATTTGTATATATGTATATATACATACCTATATACATAGATATGTGTGTATATGTACGTATATGTATAAATACATATCAGTAGTTCTCAGTCTTCCTAATGCTATGACCCTTTAATACAGTTCCATATGTTGTAGTGACCCCCAACCATAAAATTTTGTTGCTACTTCATAACTGGAATTTTGCTATTGTTATAAATTGTAATGTAAATATCTGATATTCAACCCCTGTGTGGGTGGTGACCCACAGGTTGAGAACCACTGATATATGTATGTATGCATACTTCTATATATATGTGTGTGTGTGTGTGTGTGTGTGTGTGTGTGCATTCATTAACATATTTACATACATTGTATTCATTCCCTCAGTTTTGTTTCTTTCGAGAACCAAAATACACATACATATAAATAGAAATAAAGATAAAATCTTTGAAACCCTCACACATATCTGAGGATAAATGGACAGAAAAACTTATTCTTGAGGAAATAAAGCTAACAAAATAAGTAAAAGCATTTAAAATAAAGATGTTGGTTGTCTTTGGAGAAAGTCCAGACGATATGTAAATATGAAAAACAATTCTAAAACTAAAGCATTCATACCATCAAAATCAAAGCCCAGCCATAGACTGAACAGTAGACAACACAGATGAGCATAATAGTGAGAAGTAACATTTTAAGTAAAGGAAGAACCAGGACTCTAGACTGAGCTTCCTTGGACGCCATGAAGGACAAACGGCAATGGAAATGTGGAGTAAAAACAGCAAACAACACGGAGGAACAAAGCTCCTAGACAGTGCTTGCTTGACCTCATTCACACGAAGAGTGTTGACC
The DNA here is from genome assembly GCF_004664715.2 of Peromyscus leucopus. NCBI lineage: Eukaryota > Metazoa > Chordata > Mammalia > Rodentia > Cricetidae > Peromyscus > Peromyscus leucopus. Next base: position 71,443,933 of record NC_051084.1, read on the forward strand.
AGGTCAAAGTCACAAGAGAAAGTGAAAGTGGGGTTACCAGAGGTGGGAGGAGGGGGAGGGGAAGCATTGATTAGACAAGCAAAATGCCACGTAACAAGTCAAATATAGTTAATAAGAATGTACTGTGTATTTCAAAATTGCTAAAAGAGAGGATTCTCGGAGCTGGGGACATCGCTTGGCAGTACTTGGCAGACATGAGGTCACACATTCAGTTCATAGCATTATAAAAAAAAAAAAAGAATAGAGTGCATTCTCAATGTTCTCACCAAAAAGAAATTATTGCTATGTGAGGTGGTGGGTTTTAGCCTTACCATACATTTCACAGTAGACACATGTATCAAGATAGCACATAAATAAGACTTTAACATTCACAGAGCACCTCACACCTTACAGTACAGTCTGGAGAGGTAGCTCAATGGTGCAGTGCTACCTGGCAAGCACAGAGCCCCAGGTTCTGTCCCTAGCACTGAAGAAATAGCCTACATATTCAAGCAAAAAGAAAATGAGTCTCTTATAAAGTCAAGTGTTGGATTCAAGAAACTAATCACATCAACTTAAATAAAAAGTAATCAGTTGGGAAACATAAGTCCAAAGTCTCAACATAGAAGGAAAGAGTGATAATATTTTGAGAGTGGTCTCACTTTTCCCCTTTCTCTTTTTCCAATTCAGACTGCCTCTTCCTCTAGTGCCTGCAGGAAGTTCAAAACACAAGCTCTACCTGTGTGCAAGAGCCCCAGCAGTGCCCTAGACATAGGGAAGCCAGCAGCCCCTTGTGGAGCTGTGTTTGTTGGGGCCAGCTAGAGAGGACACATGAAGACAATAATAAGCCTTTTCCTGTCACAACAGTGGGTGTGCTATTACACCACTGGTCTCGATGTCCAGACCAAGTCTTGGGTGAGAGATCTTTGGCAGAACCACCTAGTGACCACCAAAAACATGGAGAAAAAGATGAGGAATAGTTAGGGTTTTTATTGCTATGAAAAGACACCATTACCATTACAGTTTAGATGGAAAGGTATCCTAGCAGTCAGAAGCCAAGGAATACCACAAAGTCACACTACACAACAAACCTCACATCAGAGATTTATTAGGAGAAAAAAACCCAGGAGGATGGCTACCTCTGCCTAGGTCAGAAAGAGCAGAGAAGTGAACAGAAGGCAGGGTTCACATAGAGTTTCTTGGGGTGTGGGGTAGGGTGGAACTTTTCAGGATGAAGCTTTCCAGGGTGGATACTGGCGGGATTTCAAGTCCAGAGCTTGGGCTTTTTACTCTGTAGGGCAGGGGCAGGGGCGGGGTCCAGCTGTTAGGGCAGTTAGAGTGCTCTGTGTGCTCTGTGGGTGGATCTGCCCATTGGAGGTCCTCGGGGGAGGGACATGGCTACTTACATGCCTCTGAGGGCTTACAATGACCACAACAACTCTCATGAAGAATAACATTTAATTGGGACTGGCTTACAGTTCAAAAATGTAGTCCATTATCATGCTGGGAAGCATGACACTGTCCAGGCAGACAGGATGCTGGAGAAGTAGCTGCGAGTTCTACATCTAAATTGGCAGGAATAGGGAAGAGAGAGACACACTGTGCCTGGCTTAAGCTTCTGAGACCTCAAAGCCTACCCCCAGTGACACACCTCCAACAAGGCCACACCTCCTAATTGTGCACTCTCTATGGGCCTATGGGAGCTGTTTTCATTCAGACCACCACAGGCTAGGCATGAATTATACACTCAGGAGTCAGAGGCAGGCAGACCTCTGTGTGTTCCTGGCTAGCCTAGTCCACATGGTGAATTTCAGGGGTATATAGTGAAACCTGTGTCAAACAAATAAAACAAAGCAAAAAGAAAATCAAAACAAACACACACAAAACCTGAAAAAGGTTTGGCAGGTACTAGTTGAATCTAGAAATTGAGGTGTTTTTTTTTTTTTTTTTTTTTTTTTTTTAACTCAAAACAGGTTTCTTTCCTTTTTTCTTTCTTTCTTTTTTTCTTTTCTTTTTTTTTTGAGACAGGATACTATGGATCTAGGCTTTATAGCAGGGGATGACACTGAACTTCTGCTGCTTCTGGTTCCACTTCCCTAGTGCTGAGATTATAGGTGTGTGTCACCATGTACAGTTTCTGTGGCACTAGGAAGTAAATCCAGCATTTTATGCATTCTAGGCAAGCCCTCTATGAACTGAGCTTATAGCCCAAGCCCCAAACTTTAAAATTATAACTATTTCTGAAAATCCTAAAAATTAAAATAGTTAAAGTCAATACAGTTAGAGAAATATAGAATAAAAATTTCTAATTCATAAAGGAAAGAAAACAAAAAGAAATATTTATGATTTTTTTAAAATTAAGAACAAGTCTATAGATGAACAGAGGAAGACCTCTATCAACCCCCAAATGACTCTTAGATTAAAATAAAAAGAAAACTCACCTCTATGCTGATAGATACCAAAAAGACCAAGTTTTATTTAAAAGTCAAAGATAAATTATAGGAATATGGGTGTCTCATGGAAATACTACCAAGGAGAAAACATGTGACAATATTAAATTAGGAAGAATGCAATTTAATGACAAAGGTATGAGAGGTGATGCATTATGTTGATATAAGGTTATAATGTACTAAAAATAAACGGTGTGTTTATGACAGAAATGTTTATGACAGAAAAAATGCATCACAAATTTCAGAAATCTCAAAAGGTAAAGAATGTAGACACTGGAGGCAATAATATGGTCCTGTCCTTAGCAAAAAGTAGAATGAGGTCTGGGGAAAGTTTCTAACCTGTGGTGCCTTGTTTTGTATATGTGAAAAAGTGGTCACTATAGTTTTGCTTATTCAGTTATTTAAGCAAGTTAAGCTATATTAAGTTAAAACATATTAAGTAGATTGGTGTGTAGCAATTTCTTTGCAGTGGAAACAGTCCATCTTGAAGGGAGGCTTGTTAATACTCAGGGAAAGAGCAGCTCACAAGTCCCAGGAAGACCCTGAAACTTACCAGATACACAAAGCCCCTTCCTCCTGGAGGTAACATATGCAGTAAGACTGCTTCCTGTTGCAGAGGGCACTCTCTGGCCTGTCAAGTTGCCTGCAAGTCATGCATAGAGCTCCAAGGTTCCAGCTTTCTAAGTCGTCACTCATGCTGGGTAGGCTTTTGATGCTGCAGCTGCCTTTGAGTCACCTTTAACTTTAACCTTTGGTGGCACTGCTACTTTGGTCTGTTTTTGGTTCCCTAACTATAGTAAGTAGGCCCTTGTTTACATCTCCCCAGGAATGATGCTGTATAGTATGATTGTAAGTAAATTTGTTGCAACTCTGTGGGTTTGGTCTCAGGTTTTGGCACCAAAATGTGAGTTTTGCAACTCTGGGAAAGGTAACCTGACAACTTAGGGAGTCAGGCAACACCTGGAGCTGCTTAGGACAGCTCTGACAGCTGGAGCTGCAAAGAGACAGTTCTGCCCTGGAAGGGAAGTTTTTCTGGCTGCTCAGGAGAGTCAGGCCTGGAACTGCTTCAGCAGGGAAGGGTATCCTGACTGTTCAGGAAAGTCAGGCCTGGAGCTGCCAGGAGCTCTGCAGGGAAGGGTATCCTGACTGTTTGGGAGAGTCAGGCTATACCTGGTGTAATGGGGCATGGTCTTTCCTGCTCTTCTCCTAGAAAGCCACTACAGCTGAGCTTTGCTCAGCCCTCACTTAAAGTGGCTTCCTAGCAGAGCTCTGCTTCTCTGGCCTAAGATGTTGCTTCTTTTGCTCCACTCTGCAAATGGGGAAACTCCTACAGAAATGTAGCAATCTCCTCCAGCTCCCGAGAAAAGTGTTACTTTTTCAGTTCTTTCAGCTCTCCCACTGAGGTATGTCTCAGCAAGGATCTTCTCTATGCCAGTGAATGAAGATCTTCACACCCAAAACTCTTTTGAGAAAGAGATTTATTTGGGAAGGAGGAGTCCAGGAGAATAGCTGCCTCTACCAGGGTGGAGAAAATAGTCCTTTGTAACTGACCAGGCATGGCGGTTTATATAGGATGTCTTGAGGGTGAAGTCAACCAGGGGTTGACTTGGGGCTCAGGGTTCTACTGTCCTGCTCTGTGATTGGTTGGTTTCACAAGTCAGTTGGCCGGGGCAGAGATGGCTCTGATCTGACTGAGCCAAACTGTGTTTCTTTCACTGGTCTTATGTGAGCCATTTCTCCCTAGTTATGGGCTCCAGGGTCAGGGTGGGTTTCTTTAGCCAGCCCCTTTTCCGTACAATGATGGATGAAAGACAGCCAGAATGTTCTAGCAACTTGTTATCTGAGATTACCCAGAGAGCATGAAGGAGGAAGGAGGGGAGAAGGGGGTTTTGTATTTTCCCAACTCTTCCCTTCATACCCATCCTTACCCCTTTATTAGAAGTCCAATGTCCCTGGCTAAGTGAAAGAGAATTTCTTATAGTTTGGATTTGGGGCAGTCCTCAAAAAGACTTAGTTAAGCACAGAAGGCATGGCTCCCACTTCTTGGTGAAGATATCATGAAGACCCTGTCTTCAGCAACGAGCTAATCCCGTGCTGGATTTGATGGCATGATTGGAGGTGCTGGAAAGCAGAAGGTAGACTGGTTGGAGCAAACAAGTCATTAGGGATGATCTCTGGAATTAGACATGCTCTCCTGCCCCTTTGTCTGTCTGTGTACACAGCTCTCTGCTTCCAGTGGTGACCATTTTTTGCTCTGCCGTGCATTCTTGCTGCAATGATATTCTGCCGCACCACCATAGCAACAGAGCAGGCTAATCATAGACTGGGGACCCCTGGAACTGTGTGCCAACATAAACAGTTCTCTGTTGAACTCTTTCCTTCAAGTGTTTGTCACAGTGAAGGGAAGTCTGACTGATCTGCTTCCATGCGACTCTTCTGAAGAACACATTCTTTTAACTTTTAAAATATTTTATTAATTCTTTGAGAATCTCATACATTGTACTTTGATCATATTCTTCTCTCAGTCCTTCCCACCCCACCCCACCCCAACTTTGTGTCTTCTTTTCTTTTTAATAATCCATCAAGTTTAATTTGTGTTGTCTATATATTCCTGGGTGGTATGGGGTCATCCATTGGAGTGTAGTTGACCTATCAGAAGTCACGCTCTTAAAGAAAACTGACTGCCCCAAAGCCATCTTCAGTTAGGAGTGGGGGCTTGTGAATACTCCCCACTCCAATGCTGACCAGCTTGATTTTGTGCAGGTCTTATGCCTGCACCCACAACTTCTGTGAATTTATGAGTGCAACAGTTCTGCCATGTCTAGAAGACACTATTTCACTCCAGTCCTCGCTGATTTCTGGCTCTTAAAATTCTCTTGCCCTATGTCCTGTGATGGTCTCAATCTTTGGGTTTGGGTGAGTAGGGAAAACACTCTCTTAAGAACATAAACCTTGAAAGACCAAAACACCTGGATTGCTGAAAGAAAAGTTTTCTCTTCCTTATCCATCTTCTTCTTCTTTTTTTATTTTTTAAAAGCCATTTACAGTACATAAGAATAAAAACACACTTTAGTTTTTTGTTTGTTTGTTTTTTGTTTTTTGCTTTAATGATTTTGTTAAAGGCTCCCCTTTCCTATGACAGTGAAGTGTTTTGGTGGCAATTACTAGATTTTTCAGGAAAGATTGCAGTAAAATCTAAGTTGCTTTATATGAAGTAGAAGAAATGGAATTTTGACAAGATCCTAAGAAACCCAACTCAAACATCCTCCTTTACAATTAGGTAAGATCTGTGCGACGGCAGCAGAGCGGGGGCGGAAGACCTGAAAATCTGCACCAAAATCCGAGTGTTTGCAGATGTCAGAGAACAGTGTTTTAAGATTTCCATGGAAGCAAAAATAACTGATCCAAAATCAATAGTGAGGGGCAATCCAACAACTGAGATTTTGGAGAACTTAAAGGCAGAGACAGAGAGAGCTGTGCAGGCTCCAGAGTTTTTATAAAGGAACTTCTGGGTATTTAGGGATGGCAATCTGGTGGAAAGGGGAGGCCAAGAGATTTATCGCAAAGCTGTGTTTGCAGAGCAAGCACCCGGTTTTTAATTGGATTTCTGTTTATTTTTAGTAGCAGAGAGGGTGGGTTTGACGGCAAGGTGTGAGATGGGGGTGGGAAAATAAGGTGGTCACTGCTTCTCCCTGGAAACTGTTTCTGCAAATGAGATATAAGTAGAGTAAAATAACATGTTATTATATAAATGCTTTCATTATTTTTCTTCCATGTACCCTGTTCAATAAAGAATGAGAGAACAAAGTGAATCACAAATTACCATAGATGCTTCAGCACAAGTCACTATCAAACTTAGAATCAAATGAAAATAAAGTTTCTCTTGACAGAAGTTTCCATTGTTACTGTGTGTTAACAATGTGTGTTACAGTGTCGGCAAGGGCACCACCCATTAAATACCCAAACCCAGGGAAGGGAGTTACTGAGCAATCAGGAATTTCCCTGAAAGTCTACGGGTCCTCAGTGGCCAAGTTCCAGGTGGGGAGAATGACCTCTGTGAGGTCACAATGGAGACTGTCTTGGGAAGATCAGCATCCTGGAGGCTGAACTACTTGCCAATCTTGGCTTTGGAGTTTTGCAAATAGAAAATGATAAATGTCTCCCAGGGAAATGTCGACTATAGGAATACACTTAGATGTGTTTGTGTCCATTCTGCTCACTTGAAGCTAGAAACTTATTTTAAAGTTGTTCCAGATCAGCAGCATCCCAAGGTGTGAACAAGCAAAATTAATTCGTGAAAAATATTTTAACTCCAATGTGAAAAATTCTCATGTTTTCAACCAAATAAAAATTATTACATACAGGATGAGGCAAAACACACTGGAGTAAAAAAAATCTTAATAGAAAAAATTGATACAATTAGATACACAAAGACAATAGAGTCTGGAGACAGAATGCACACTATGTAAAGTTAGTCTAAATAATATGTTTAAAGAAGTGTTTCTTGTTTGCTTTGGTTTTTAGAACTGGGATTTCTTGTTGCTCAGTCTAGAGTGGGACTTGTCATGTAGCCCAAGCTGGCCTAAAATTCTACCCCTGCCTCCTTAGTGTTGGGTTTACGTAACAACATGCTCAGCTCTTTGTTTAAATAAAATTTTAAACATAAGGGAGGCATAACAAAATAATAACAGCTTTATGATAACCTGGAAGGTTTCAAAAAGAAATAGAGATTTCTAATGTTAAAAAATGCAATGATTGAAGTTAGAAACTACATTTCCAGTAGAGTTACAGGTTAGCATGGACTGCTGGGCTCTCAGCATGAGTGAGAGGTGCAGCGGAGGACAGAAAGCCCACGCTAATGTCTGACTGGTGTCCTACAAACAGCTAGTGCTGAAAACAGGAACGCTATACACTAAGGAACGATGGTTGAGAACTTTCTAGAATGGGTGAGAGACAGCAGAATCAGATTTGAGAATCTGCAGCCTTTCAGCAGAATAAGCACAAGAAATTTTTCACTTAGATTCACCTGCACTAAAGGCACAAAACACCAAGAATGAAGAGGCAATAATAAAAGCAGCCAGCAAGTTCCCACAGAGGCACAGGAGTCAGAACAAGTGACCTCCCAGGAAAAACAGTGAATACAGAGACCGTTAAAGGATCTTCAAAGTGCCGGGCACAAACTCAGTTGCCTCTCAAAATGGAAGAGCAAGCTCGGTTAACCTTCAAAACCATTTTCAGTGTGTGTGTGTGTGTGTGTGTGTGTGTGTGTTTGTGTGTGTGTGAATGTGTGTGTATGAGTATGTGTGTGCATGTATATGTGTGTCTGAATGTGTACATGTATGTGTGTGCATGTGTGTATGTATGTATATATGTGTGTGCATGTGTGTTCTCATATGAGCATGTAGAAGCCAGAGGCTAACCTCAGGTGTTTCTTCTCAGGCTATAACCATCTCTTTTTGAGATTGGATACCTCACTGCCCTGGAACTTGATGATTTGACTAGACTGCCTGGCCAGTTAACCTCAGTGATCCACCTGCGTTTGCTCCCCCAGTGCTGGGATTACAAACACCTGCGCCATGCTGACCCTTTTTCACTTGGGTCTTCACGGTGGAAAATAAACACTTTATTGACTGAATCTCTCTCCAGACCCAGCAACATCCTTCCAAAAAGATATTATCAGACATTAAAAATATGCAAAACTTGCACAATGTGTTTTCCTAATTATAACTATATGAGATATGGAACATTAATACCTTCCTAGAAAATTCTGCCATGCCCCCTTCTGTTACATCGGTCTCCATCCGAGCTCCAGGGCATCCGTGTCCTGGTGTGTTTTCCCCATAAACTCTTTCCATCAGTTCTAGAACTGGAGTCCATCTGTAACATTAGCCTCTCGTTTATTATGGAAGACTTCCCTCTGCACAGTGTTTTGGAGATTCATTCATGTTGTTGTGTTGATAACATGTTAATTCTTTACTATTTGCAGAGTATCAAATAGTGTGCTGTTATGTAAATATTCTAGCTGCAATCCACTTTCTTAAGGTTAGACACTTGCCTGAGCTGTTTGCAGTTTGTGACATTTTCAGGCAAGTATTTTGTGAATGTTTGTGTTTTATAGGCTCACAATGAAACAATAACAAAAAATAATTTTGTGCTGTGCTATAAATCAAGATTAAATATCAAGTAAAATTTTATTTGCTTATTTTATTCACTTACTACTATGATGTCTGTTTTTATTATTATCTTGTTACAACCTAGAAAGAGGGGTCCTCGATTGCTCAGACCGGACTGGCTTGTGTATACTTTTGTGAGAGCTTGTCTTGATTTATGATGGAAGTGAGAGGCCCAGACCACTGTGGGCATCACCATCCCTAAACATATCTGTTTGATGTCCTGTCCTGACTTCCCTCAATGATGACCTGAGAAATGGACTCTGGTGGGTGTGGTCTGAGTGCAGTGAGCGCCTCACTGATAACTGAAGCCAAGACAGGCTAAAAAGAAAGTGGCACCGAGTCGGGCTCCACGGATGAAATGGAAGCTCGGCCTTCGTCCTAAATCCCATCCTCCCGGAGCCTTTCCTGGAGAGCATGAGGTACATCCCTTGTATCTGTTCTGCTTCAGTACCTCTTACATCTTACACAGCATGCAGAGCTAATTTACTCGTTTCTTGATCGGATACAGGATGCCAGATTATGGCCCTGCAGGGATATGCATGGTCCCCAAACATGTGGCTATTTTGCCTCATATTTCAAGAAGGAACTGTGCAGGTGTGATTGGGTGGGGCTCTGGGGTGGAATGGGCATCACGGTCTTCGATTAAGTCTTTAAAAGCAGCCCTCTCCCTGTGGTGGTCGGAGAGACGCAACGCTTGTCCTGCCACTTCTGGCTGTGTTGATAATGAAGCCGGTCATTATCAAAGGGTGCGGAGACGATGAGGAAACTGGTCCACCTCTGCCCCTCTCTTCACCTCCAGAGGAACAAGTGGATTCTTTTCTCCTGGAAGAAATGCACCTTGAGTTTAGCTCAGTGGTGTCACTAGACTTCTCATCTACAGAACTGTAAGATGATAAATGTGTTCTTTTCAGCCATGGAATTTCTGTCAGTTTGTTACAGCAACACAAGGTTCATATGTCCAGTTCTTGTTTTCTAGAAGAGAATCCGCAAAGGTGAGGTGATAAGTTTAACTTTTCACTTTTTCTCCAGTTCATAGTACAGCACCTGGAATGTGACTGTTAAATGAAAAAGTAGAAGAATGAGGGAAGGAAGGAAGGAAAACAGTGTGATTCTGGTCAAACATTTTCTCTTGAAGGCTTCCTATGAAGTGTTCATTTACTCCTGATCAAAGATGCAAATGTGAAGCATCAAACAGAAAATGAAGCCGATGATCTCACATTTCTCTATATGGGTCAGAGGGGGAAACTTGAGCTGAGAGAATATGAAAAACGAGCTCTCTTCTAGAAAGAGAGAAGAATTACACTAAGCCAAGAGAGCAATCAGGAGGCTAGCAAATCACAGAGCTGGGATGGCACTGGCTGTCTATTCAAGCCTTCAGATGGGACATGTTTTCAGTCAGCTGACATTTTGATTCAATTTCTAGAAAGATTCCGTTGGTGGATACCTAATAAAATACTGGGTCATACACATCAAACCAAAAATGGCTTCCTTCTCCAGTGCAGTTAGATTTTATGATTTATAACCATTAGTGACTTTTTCAGAAGAAAACTGATGGCATATTCTGTGGAATGCATGCAGCCTTTCTCAGGCAATTTGTATTGGAAGAGAAAGTTCAAAGAATCCACCAGAACATTCATTTTGTCTCCATGGGTTCAAAGACGTAATAGCTAGAGTATTTCAGAACCAGCTAGTTAAAGTCAGCAATTCTTCTCACTTGGAATCATAAGGCAAGAACCATGCATGCCCCCACTAGGAAAGGGTTAAGAAATAACATCTGAAATGGACTTGGAATCACAGACATACTATTAAGTATATGCAGTAAAAATAGATAGATAGATAGATAGATAGATAGATAATAGATAGAAGTCATGAGAGGAATCCTCTCCTGTTTTCATTTAAAAAAAAAAAATTGTCCTGGGCTGGCGAGATGGCTCAGGGGTTAAGAGTCTTTGCCGCTCCTTCAGAGGACCCAAGTTCAGTTCCCAGCACCCATGTTGGGAGGCCAGCAATTCCAGGTGCAAGGGATCTGATGCCCTCTTCTGGCCTCCAGGGGTACTGCCCTTATGAGCACACCTCCTGCACACACAATTAAAAGTTAAAAAAAATTAACTATTGTGTTCTGCTATGTCGTATCTTTAACCAAATCATATATTTTTATCTATCCCCATCTTTATCTCTATGTAAATCAATACAAGTTGTCATAATTTCTGTTTTTAATTTAGCTTTTTAAATTTTTTCTTTTACTTTGAGATTATCATATAATTGCATCATTTCTTCCTTCCCTTTCCTCCCTCCAAGTCCTCCCATATACCCTTACTTTCTCTTTTTCAAATTCATGGTAGCTTTTTTCATTACCACTGTTGTATTTTAATCTAAAATATGTACAGATGGAAGAGCTTTTCATGGTGGTCTAGCTAACAGTTATCCAGTCCTCAGTTGAGGAGTGTCCCCTAGCTATAAATCATCATCCCTGTTCTTCCCATCACCAGCACCAAACTAAGTCCCCTAATTTCTTCTTCTTCTTCTTCTTCTTCTTCTTCTTCTTCTTCTTCTTCTTCTTCTCCTCCTCCTCCTCCTCCTCCTCCTCCTCCTCCTCCTCCTTCTTCTCCTTCTTCTTCTTCTTTTCAAGACGGGGTTTCTCTGTGTAGTTTTGGTGCCTGTCCTGGATCTCGCTCTGTAAACCAGGCTGGCCTCGAACTCACAGAGATCCCCTGGCTCTACTTCCTGAGTGCTGGGATTAAAGGTGTGTGCCACCGCCACTCAGCAAGTCCTCTAATTTCTGCCTCCTTCATGCTGATAGGGAGGACATCATTTTAGAAGGCAAAGTAGTGTTTATCCATAGCACAGAGCAGTTCTCACAAGAGCCCCTGCTTCAGACTCTTCTTAGCATCTTATTTTAACCACAGTTCTCTTTCCTTTCCCTCTCACTCCCTCTCTTTCTAGTTTTATAGAATTGTTTCTTTCTTCTTATAGCACATTACTGGAAGAGACAGGAGATGGGGGTGAAAGACATCACAGTTCCAAATATCTCATTGGACAAGAGCTTTTCTTGTGTCTGCATCAGCTCTGTCCAGAGAAGCTCTCTGCCATGATAGAAGGCATCCTATGCAGGACCTCAGTCTTCACAAGGTGCCTCCAGCCTCATGTATCCACCAGGCACTTACAATGTGACTAGCCTTCTGATACTGAAATTTTAATTTTGTTTAACAAAAATGAATAGAAATTTAAATAGCCACTCAAGACTTATCACCACCACAGTAAGCTCTAACTGGTCTGCCATGACCACCATGAGCAGCAGCACAGTACAACTACTTGGTGGTCATTAGTAATCCTTGTTTCCTTCCCAGGATGCCTTGCCTGAGGCATAGCTTAATGAAGACAGTATTTTTGAGTATTAAAGTTTGTGTCTCAAAGGAGGAAATTAATGTTTTTTTCTAAGCATTATCTCCCTCAGTTCACTCCACTTTACTTCCTCTAACATTGATTCTTTTCCTATAGTTATATCCTGCCGTACAAACATAAGTACTATGCATACACACGCACACACACACACACACACACACACACACACACACACACACACACACTGGAAAGGAATGGGAGGAAGTAAACAGGAAACAGCGGAAGATTCATGGGCAGAGGCCTGTAGTGGGTAGCCATTCCAGCTTGGATCTGGAAGTTCCAACACCCATGGAGACTCTAGCAACTGTCATGCCTATGAGGTGGGGCGAGGCGGAGCCAGGGGAGGTACCTGGAGACTCGAGATCTGGATGGGCAAGCACTCTGTGCCAGGACCCTGAACGGTGGAGGTGGACCGAGCAGAGCTCCAGAGAACACCACTGGATTGCGATATACCTTCCCCAGACCCTGCGACCTACCTATCCCTTAATTTGTGAGTTACGCCATTAAATAAATATCCTTTTAACTATGTGGAGTGGCCTTAATTTCACCAATAGAGGCTGGTGTGCCAGCAGAGCCAGTAACCTGAGTCAAAGGTGGCAGCCATGACAATTTCCACCTTGCCATTCTACTATAAGTGTGTCCACCTTCCTGTCCTGAGCCCATTCAGAACTCAGAGGTCAAGGAAGTCCTCAGATGTCAATCAAATAGGTCTGCATATGTATGAAAAATCAAAGACAAGGAAGGTTAGAAAGTCAAAGCCTTCAGGCTCAGTGTCCCAGAAACGTGACTTCTCCTTCTATACATTCTGGGTAGCCATGTCTGCCAGTTAGACTTTCATGTAGTTATTACTCATTTGGCAAAGATAGCCCAATATCATATTTATCGTAACAAAGACAACCAGCCAACAAACTGTACCAAAACCAAGCGATGGGAGGCTTAAGCAGGAAGCAACGGGTTCTGTTCGCATTCCACGCCATTTCTTTTCATGTTAGGTGCTTGAAAGGAATTGAACTCAGGGTCTAAAAGTACAAAACAATTCATTTGAACAAAGTATGAGAGATTTCCTAAGTGCCAACTTCAATGTTTGGAAATAGCCTTCCTCCCTCACAGTGTTGTTCAGAAGCTGTATGTTTTAGGGTCCCTTGCTCTCTCTCTCTCCAGCAGCCAATATGCAGATTTGATATCAAGGAAGGCTCTTAGAGTACAGAGATGAAAAACAAATAGCTGGGACCAGAGAGGTGGCTGAGGCGTTCAGACACACTGCTCTTGAGGACCTGAGTTCAGCTCAGAGCACCCATATCAGGCTGCTTATATCTGCCTATAACTTCAGCTGCAGGGGGATCTGACGCCTCTGGCCTGCAAGGGCGCCTGCGCTCACATGCATACCCATACTTGTACATGCACATACATTTAATTTACGAAAGAAAACATACCTTCAAACACACAGCCAACAGACTGTCTTTAGGAATACAGATGAGTTGGAACTTGTGTCCACTGACATCTCCCTACTTACCTTCATCAAGTATCATCAATGGCTGAAATAGGCATCAAATTATTAGCCAAGTGTCAATGCCACAGAGTGCACACCACACAGAGAGAGCAGCGTGTCCTCAAGCATGACTCAGCCCACATACCCAGGTCACTTCCCAGGCTGAATAAAAGCTATATCCCCTGAGACTAGGCCACAGTGGCTTCTGATTGTCCTTGGTGTCCATCTGAATTGATTCACTATGGTACTTTTCTTACTGGAAGCTTTTCTGGGGAGACCACAATGGCTCTGCTCTTTATCTAAATCACAGGAGTTTTTAGTTGATGTGTTTTATGCTGCACAGAGATAATTTAAAGCTTTGTATTATTGTCTTAAGTAACCAATATTAAACTTTGACAAAGTACATGAGTTGGAACATTTGGCCTGATATAAATACCCTCCTGTACTAACTCGTTCTTTTTTTTCAATTCAGACCTTTTTTTTTTTGCCTATTTTTCTTTTATTGAGAATAGATTTTTTTAATACAATGTATTCTGGTTACAGTTTCCTGTCCCTCGGCTCCCCTGAGATCCTCCTCACTCCCCTGTTTTCTAAGTCAGTCTTTTAGAGTCGCATAAATGACGAGATAATTTCCAACAAGAATTATGATATCACTACTGTTAATATTCTAAATCACCATGATTTTTAAACACACCCTGACAGAAAGCAGCTTGTTGCAGAAAGAGGCTTGTTTCATCTTCCAGTTCTAGGTTAGTCTATAACTGTGGAGAAGTCAGGAACTTCAAACAGCCAGTTACATCGCATATACTTGCCTGTCCTCAGCTCAGCTTCCCTACCCTTAATATTTCAGGACCCCCCTTCCTAGAGGATGGTGCCACCCACACTGGGCTGGGTCCTCCCTCATCAGTTAACTTGGTTAAGATAATCCCCCACAGACATGCCCACGGGCCACCCAAAGTAGACAACCACCTTACTGAGTCCCAGGCGATCCGAAGTTAACACATCAAGCTGACCATCACAGCTAACAGTCTCTGAGGAAAACAACAGAGACCTGTGTTCTCAGGGCACCAGTTCAACACTGCTTCAGCTGACCTAGGCTTCGGTTTCCTAAGGGGAGAGAGAGGGGACATGTTCCAGGGTGCAGTCTGCTTACCTCGGCTAGTGTGTTCTTTTCCTGGCCTGGTGAAATGCTCAGACAACTTTTATGCTGTAAGTGAAAATTCACATTGTGTTTACAAATGGCTGCGATGTTGATCATCCCTCACCCTCTGAGACCACAGGGTCGTTTGAAAGAGTTTACAGAGATGGTTTTTCAGAGACTGACTTTGCTCAAAAGCAGGGAATTATCCTAGGCATTTTAGCCCTCACTGACACTACAGTGTTACCGTCTGATCAATCCAGTGTCTCTCCTCAGCTAAGACCATGTTTTTGTTACTGCTTGGATACAAACTGGCTTCTTCAGGCTGTACCCACGGGCTGCTGGGACATTGCACAGAGCACCGAGGACACTTCAGTGACAGAAGCAACCCTCCGCTTTGCTGCCCTTTGCATGGCTTCTAAGAAGTTCAGCAAACTATCAGTAAGCTTTACTTTTGGTTATTTTTTTTGTGTGTGTGTGACACACTTTGTCTACAGAGGTGGGGATTGGGAGAACACATGTTCAGGACTGTGGCCATTTTAAACTAAGGGGACGCCAGATCACAAACAGTCACGCAGCTGATCCATTTTGCAATGTTGTCACACATGCCTAACAAAATATTGTACTCCCGACACAATTGTCTACCCTGCACTGGTAATTAACCTTGTAGCGCTATTTTAAATAAGCCTCATGCATATGTCATAAAGCAAATGACAAATTAAATGTTCAGATATGATTACAGAAGCTATTTTCCTTTTGGATTTAATTCTTTTCCAAGCCGAGCTTCTGTTAAGTCGCATTTTATAGCACCATAATGCTGGAAAGAGCGGTACAGACTCCACACGCCCTTCGTGGTTTCCTTCCTGTTCTTTGGAGAAAAGCCCAATGTGACACATCCCAGGTCCTGTCTGTGCTCCTGACTCCAGGTTAGTACTTTTCTGTCCTGTCTTCATCTCGGCAGATTAAGCACTGGCTTCATGGAGGAAAGAAACATTCGCCCTTTTGGATTAGAATGAGCATATGTATTTGCCTCTGACAAATGTCCAAGACTCACTGCTGCTCCGTCTCTTCTTTGTGTTTTCATTTCCTTCCATGTCAACCAACTTTGCTGGTGAATACTCCCAGTTTTCCAAACTCCTAAGACTCCAGAGTTCCCTCCACCTCACTGAGGCATCAGCCCTGACCCCTTTTCCCAGCTCTGTCCCCAGCACTCACTGTTCTCCTTCCTCTGGCTTCTTCGGGACCTTTGTCGCTGTACTGGTGGCTGCTTCAGCCCGTTGTTCTCCAACCCACTAGGCTGAGATGATTAAAACAAACCAAGTGTCCTTCCTTGAAAAGGGCGTGTGAAGAGACGCGCCACACAGGCAGTCACAGGTATTTCCAATGAAGAGCCGAACCAGCGTGGCCAGGCTGCATACTGTCCCGGAGCCTCCTGGGCAGACAGAGCAGCAAAGGGAAATCAACAGTAAAGGTAGGGATACAGTTCCATTGTGCCCCTACCTATAGTTATGAGAGTGTAGTCATAATATACATTAATATATTTACCTCCATAATTTCCTCCTCTGACCCTACTATTTCAGCTCCACAATTAATCTTTTCATGGCAAGGATAATTTCATGCCACCTGGATGTATTTTAACTACTGTCTTCAGTGAGTCTTCTCTTGGAGCCCTAATGTTCAGTGACAAACCCAAACTACAAATCACTATGATAAACTAATTGAGTCTGTGCTCTAATCACACACAGCAACCCTCCTGATCCTGAGAGGTGCTTGAAGTGGAAAGAAATTAATAACAAGGAACATTTATTTTTCACACGGCACAAAAAAAATCGAGAGCTCTAAGGAGGAACCAGGAAAGCGGGAAGCTCCTCTGGTCTGTAGCTCCAGACTATTGGCTACTGTGGGATGTCTTTCTGTACGCTGTGAATATGTGTAGCTTCTTCTGGGTAATAAATAAAGCTGCACTGGCCTATGGCAGGGCAAGATAAGGTTAGTTGGTACATTCAAACTGAAGACAAGATGAAGGGTGGAGCTGTGAGCTGCCACCAAGGGAAGCAAGATGTAAAAGTACCAGTAAGCCATGAAGCCACATGGCAATGCATAGATTAATAGAAAAGGGTTGAGTTAAGTTATAAGAGCTAGCTAGCAAGAAGCCTGAGCCATAGGCTATACAGTTCATAATTAATATTAAGCCTCTGAGTGATAATTTTATAAGTGACTGCGGGACTGGGGTGAGAGAAATTCATCTGGACCTCAGGGCCGGGCAGGATGGGAGAAACATCTGGCTACAGTTGGCCAAACTAACCCACCCATGCTGTGGCACAAATGCAGGCCACGCCAGCGGCAGCACAGAAAGCACTGGAGCTGGGGTGTGAACTGGCCGTCATGTCCACTCACATTCCACTGGCTACAGCAGAGCATGTGGTCAAACTTGACATCGGCGGGGGAAGGCTAGGGGGGGAAACCACGTCTGTAGACAGGGGCAGCGCTTCGTCCCACACATAGCCGAGGTTTTTCTTCTTAAATCAATGACTTGATATAGTTGTACAGTCATATGTGCTGAAGGTGGCTTTGTGTGTGTGCATGTGTGTGTGTGCATGTGTGTGTGCGTGTGCGTGCATGTGTGTTACAGCACATGTGGAGGTCAAGTGTTTCCTTCCACCATGTGTGTCCATTCTGGATGTAAAACTCAAGGCATTAGACTCGGCAGCAGGTGCCTTAGTCCACTGAGCCACTTGCTCCCCCCATTATCTTATTATTTTTAGTAGCTAATTTTGGCCATTTTCTTCTCATCATGTCTTCGGTACTTACAATATGTTTAGTCAATAGTCACTAAAGACAGAGTTGGGGGTGTGTAGGGAAGAGGAGGAAGAAGGGAGGAGGAGGAGATGGAAAAGACAGTGACAGAGGTTGATTAAAGAAACTGATTACAACTGGTTATTTGATCATGAAGTCTGAGAAGACCCACACTAAACCACCCACATATAGAGAGTCAGCAGAGAGTAGACTACCTCAGTCCAAGTCCAAACACCTCAAAACCAGAAGAGGTGTGTGTGTGTGTGTGTGTGTGTGTGTGTGTGTGTGTGTGTGTGCTTGCGTGTGCAGGCACACCATATGCATGTTTTGAGGGGTAGTGTATGCTCAGTGTTTTTGTGAGTCCTGGAGTCCAGAGGAAGGAGAATCTGCAGTCACAATGTCTAAGGATAGGAAAATTATGCCTTGGCTCAGGACGAAAACAGGTAAGCATCATGCCTGCACACTTTGATTTCACCCAGGGCCCTGGCTGATCAGATGCTGTACACCCATGGGGAGCGCGCATCTTTCCTATCTGGTCTACTGAGTCAATCTCATTTAGATACATCCTCAGAGAGAGGAAGGTGAGCAACACAGATGATTAGGCCAATCTGATCATCAGTGTAAAGTGGGATAACAATAGTGTCTGTGCACAGATTATCTTGAGGATTAAGCAAATGAATCTATGTAAAGCACTTAGGACAGTATCTTGTAAGTATAAGTATGTATTGTTGTATTTTTAGTGCTGTGAGGCTCAGTTTCTATAACCGTCACCACACTTACCCTTGAAAAGAGATGCTGACACACACTGCTGTGCTCGCTGGTACAAGGCGGAAGTGATGTCCACTCCACAGGCTCTGAGGAAGTTTAAACCAAGTCGCAGAGATTTCAGCAATGATATGAATGTGGTGAGCATGGTGGGCCGGCCGGAACCACGCTGCTCCCAACCATCCTGGTGTGCTTTGTTACCCGGCGCTGCAAGAGCAAACGCTAACAGATACAAACGGGCGCTAGAGGTGGTGGCATTCTTTCCCCGCAGCCATTGCCTTCCTCCTCCTGGCTAACAGCAGAAATATCTGGGACATTTACGGGGTCCAAATTAGGAAAATAAATGTCAGAATCAGAAAAGATACATTTGAGGATTTTTATTTTCTGCCATGTTGGCATTTCCTTCACATATTAAAAGTCCCTGAAATATCGCTTGTTGGCTGCGCTGTCACGCTCCGTTCTATAGACATTTTGACGTACTTTATTACAAACTTTAAAACCACATTAGCAGCTGTTATTTTATATCACAATGGATTAATAAGATGCATTTTCACAAATAAGACACATTTTCGATAGTTTTGAAAAAATTTCAGTGTGAAAAATCTCATGCCAGGATTCCACATTTTAAATGACACATTTCCAAATAGCCTGCAGTGAAATCGCTCAAGGAATCTGGCTGTTTGTGCCGTGTTCAGGACGGTCAGCCTCACAGCCCAGGAACACGTGACCCTCCTGGGTCAGCCTCACAGCCCAGGAACACGTGACCCTCCTGGGTCTGTCCCACAGCCCGGGACACGTGACCTTCCTGGGTCAGTCCCACAGCCCAGGAACACGTGACCCTCCTGGGTCAGTCCCACAGCCCGGGAACAAGTGACCATTGTATGCACTGTACTGTTTTCTACCATAGAGCATGGCATTCGGGGAAAATGTCTCGTCTGGTTCCCATTTCAGGGGAGCTCATTGGGTAACAGTAAGAAAAATGAAATACTTTTTTTTTTTTTTTCAAATTCCGATCGCAATGCTTGAACAATGTACATGAAAGTGATCAGAAGTACATCCACCCCCCCCTTCAAATATTAGAATAATGGAACATTCTATTGCCTTTTCGTGTGGAATAATTAGGAAAGATAAGGACTTTTTCATCTTGGAGACACTTCTGCTTCCTATGGTGTTGCTAAGGAATGAGGGATTTTCCTTCCAACTGATCTTAAAAGAGATATCTAAGATCTATATCGCCTGTTTATGGATTACAGCTGACTTTATAGTCATGTGTAAACTGTACATTGGAGTGCAGTAAGACTCGTCCCCTGCCTCACAATAAAAATATTATGGAACATTATATTTCCATACAGTAATGGTTCTCTTATTTTACTAGTAGAAAGGTACAATACTAATTTAATTGACTAACATAAAAGTCTCTCAAGTAAGATCAATACTTTATTTCGCAACAGTTTTCATGAAGGAAGATTTAACTGCACCTTTGTCCCTCAGCCTGAGACAGGGGTGCTGATGGGAAGAGCTGCTGACCTCCTGCTCCCGTGGCCGAGCCCAGAACCTGCTCCCGTGGTCGGGCCCAGAACATGCTCTGGATGTGGGCCACAGATGGCAACCTTGCTGCACATTACAACCACCAGAGAGGGATCTCCGGGACAACATTCTCCTCAGGTGGACTGAATCAGAAGCCCTAGGGTAGATATGGGGATACTGTGATGGTCTCAGAGCTCCCAGGTGACCTGACGCACAGCCAGACCTGCCACCCACTGATGAAGGATCTGAATTTCCAGAGGACCAACAGGCGCAAAGATGTGAGACTTGCAGGCTCACTTGGCAAGTGACCGCCCAGAACTCCTGCTCAGGTTGCTAAGGGCAGAGATCCCTGCCCAGTGCACGCTACTCACCAGGCTTTACATTGCTAGTGGCGCTGCTCGCTCTCTTCTGCACTGTGGCTCTTTATTGCCAATGCTTCACCGCTTCTGCCTGCGGAACTGCTGCAGGCAGAGGATGGGCGCTGCTCTTAAACGAGTTTGGAATGCACAATCGGGAATTCCTGGGTGCAGCTGGAGAGGGAATCTTGCCCTGAGCTCTTCCACACACTGGGGTTTACGTTTCATTCTTCATTTACTTCCTTCATGTTATTCCTGTGTCTGCATGTCTGTGCGGTGGCAGTGTGGGCTGGCTCCCTGACGCATCCTAGACCTTGCACATATTGTCATTCTTTGTTTGGTTCTCATCGAGGTAGGGTGACTTTCTCCTAGGCAGAAGATTGAGAGAGCCATGTGGGCTCAGGGCCTAGTGGCGTTCATGGCCAGTGGTGGTTTAGAGTTCAATTTCCTTCTTGATGCAGTGGCGTGGTGAAGAGGAACTTCTCTTTAATAATGAAACTGTAAGTCTGGATGGGCGCTTCATTCTCAAATGGCATTGGGCGGATGGCCAGTATCAGTTCAGGAGGAGCACAATTTCCTAAGCTTTTAACAAAGGAGAGGCAGTGGGAAGTCACCTTAGTGAGAAGCACCCTTGGGGCTGTGGTGGAATCCTGTCTACAGCGACGCTCCATCAGCTGAGGTGTCCAGATTGGCAGTGGGACCTCCCTCCTCAGGAGCTCTGCCAGAGCCACCTCAGCTTGTGGTGGACAATATGAAAAGAGAAGCTAAAGAACCTTCCAGTGAACACCCCAAAGCTGGCTGCTCCCAGATAGGAGAGGAGCCCCTATCACAGCTACAAACAGGGCTTTGAATATTTAAGACTCATGAAATACAAGGACACTGGTACCCATCCAGTCAGCTTCTAGGAAAAATGTCAAAGCAATTTGATTCCCTCCGCCTCCATTTCCCTTAAGTCCTTCACATCTTCTAATCCAGTAAAATCTAAGATTCTTTGGTAATTCTCATTATTGAAAATCCAAATGGCCAACTTCCTTAGAGAAAACAAAAATGAATGTTTTCTTGTCTAGGCATGTTGTCTGTTTGGCACTTTGTACCAAACTCTTGCCATCATAACTTTTGGTGAGGGTCTTATTTGTTTGTGGTGGGACCAGTGAGCCTGACTGGAGAGCCAGAGATAGATGCCTTTCTGTTCAGGCTTTGAGGAACTTCTTGCAAGAAAAGATATTTGGAGACAGTGGGATGCAGAGCTTAGTGGGATGCGGTTACAGTCCCTTTCCTGTTGTGAAGGACACAGACTGGTTAAGTAATAAGGTACTCGCTTTGCTCACAGTTGAGGCCCAAGGCTGAGGGCTGGGGTTAGGTCTCTTGCTGGCAGAATCTGGGAAGAATTGCCAAGTGTACAAAGTGACAAGAAAGTCAGAGAGACTTAGTCTAGCAAACCTATTGTAGAGATCACCACCTCCCTCACTTTTTAACAGACCACCTGGCTTCACCTCTTCCTACATCATAAAGGTGTTGAATGTCAGCGTTCATTTTCATAGGGAGAGATCGTGTTGAAACTACAGCAAATACCTTTGCCTATATTGCCTTCAGGTAAAAATCATGGGTCAAAAAAGTCTTAATTTAATGTATAGTCTTAAAAAATACTTGGAAAAACTAGTCAACATTAAAAAATTAATGCAAAAGCATACATATTTTATATTTCTAAAGATTCATTTATTTTAAAAAATTTAATGTGTGAATGTTAGCCCACATATATGTATGTGTATCACATGTGTGCCTAGTGCCCATGGAGGCCAGAAGAAGGTATCAGATCCCCTGAAACTGGAGTTATAGATCATTGGGAGCTGTCACAATGGGATGCTGAGAACCAAACCCAGTTCCACTACAAGAGCAGCCCGTGGGAGTGCTGGGCTTGGTGGTGTAGGCATGTGATCCCAGCCACATAGGACATTGAGGCAAGAGCATCACAAGTTCAAGACCAGGGTTACAGAGGATTTAGGACTAGGAGATGGACGAGTGAGAAACTAAAGAGGCTCCCTGGAACCGTGACTATGGAGTTCCACCTGCAGGTCACACTCTTCCCACGCCTCAGATTACCACCCACATCTGCAAATGTGTCTCCTGGCAGAGAGCGATCTGCTCAATTCCCTAGAGTTCCAAGGACAGCCTGGAGAGCTGTTGTTTTAATTTTACACAGAATATATATTCTAATCTCCATTTTACCCATACTTGCCCACAAAGATTTTCCTCCGATCTAGATGGCCCAAGTTGACGTTCCTCATTAGTGACAAGGGTTGTGAATCCCTCAACTACCCTACACTCCTGAGCAGACAGGTCTACAGTGAAGGGAAGAGGAAGTGGACCTTGACCTTCACAGATGACTAAATAAATGAGGCATTGATGAAAGCAAAAGGCCTTGGGCTTCTGTGAGCATTCCACTGCGGGCCCTGGGCTACCACACTGGTGTAACTGAGCATGTCAGTCCCTGGTAAGGAACTGTGGTTGTAAGAACAGCCATGAGGAGTGCAATAGATACAGCTTACGTTTTTAATCCACTCTGCTCCTGACATCATCCAGTCTGTTTACAGAACTCTAGCTCATGTCAGAAGACATCCCTGAGAACTTATTAAAACTATGAGTCCCTGGATTGTACCCCAGCCTGTCTGTGATGAGGCCCAGGAGAAAGGCAGGCAGTGAGGGAATCTGGAGGGCTTGAGATCACGTGGGAATAATCACAAGGAAAAACATTTGGGTTAAAACCAACTCATCACACATGAAGTAGACTATCTCATACAGCCACAGCTCCCAGACATTGTCCACTTTTAATCATTTTCAAATAAAAGCTCATTTATGATTCATCAGTAACAGAACCAGAGTAATATAATGATCACACATTTCCAGGAGAAAGAGCCATAATTGACATGTACAGCTCAGCTGGTTGTCTACAGTTCTTTCAATGAATAAAAAATGCAGTTGGGAAGGGTTACCTGTCATTTGGGGTGTGATTAGGATCCTGCTATATGTTGAATGGTTTCATGAACTCTATGAACTTCTTCATCCCAGCCTGGGAAGTCAAGAGGTTTAGGAAATGCTCAGATGTGGTGCAAACATAAACTCGATGCTATTCTTTTTTTTTTTTAAGATTTATTTATTTATTTATTATGTATACAGTGTTCTGCCTGCATGCATCCCTGCAGGCCAGAAGAGGGCACCAGGTCTCATTACAGATGGTTGTGAGCCACCATGTGGTTGCTGGGAATTGAACTCAGGACCTTTGGAAGAGCAGCCAGTGCTCTTTTTTAAAAAAAATTTACTTAATGCTGAATGCTGTTTATCTTAGCCAAAATACTGAAAGGCAATGACATCTCACACACAAACTCATTAGAACAGGCATAAGAAAGTGAGCAATGGCCCCACTGGAGCATCTCTGGAACTCGGGTACTACCAGTAACACCAAACCTAGTGTCATTGCATGTCTGCCAGCTAAAACAGCTAACAAACATCACCTCCATTTAGCTTGTACTCTAACGGGGACAAAGACAATGACAAACTTCTAGAAAGGTGCTTGAGAGTGAACCCAAGACTTGGCCCATGCTGGACAAGGCACTCTATAGCCCCAATTCTTCTTACATTTTTACTTTGACATAAGGTCTCTACAGGCTGCCCTGGCTGGTCTTAATCTCAACATGCGTGCCAGGCAGTCCTTAAATTTATAATACACACACACACACACACACACACACACACACACACACACACACTTATTGATAGAAAATAAAATAAAAAATGAACTAACCTTGTGAGGTGATGCTAGGTTAGTATGGACTTCTGCATGAGTAATGTCTTCACTGTCTCTCCAAACTCAGCATAATCCTGTGAAAAACACTGCAAGCCGTATACATTGCAGTGAGCTTTCTAAGGGTCGTATTTATAAAAGTACAAAAAACAGATGTGGTGGTTTGAAAGAAAATGGCCCCCAAAGGGAGTACCACTATTAGGAAGTGAGGCTTTGCTGGAGTGGGTATGGACTTGTTGGAGGAAGTGTGTCACTGTGGAGGTGGGCTTTGGATCTCATGTATGCTCAAGCCATACCCAGTGTATCAGTATTCACTTCCTGTTGCCTGCAAGATGTAGAACCCTCAGCTCCTTCTCCAGCATCATGTCTGCCTGCACACCACCATGTCCCATCATGTTGATAATGGACCAAACCTCTGAAACTGTAAGCTACTCAGTTTTTGTTTTTTTTTTTTTTAAATAAGAGTTGCCACGGTCATGGTGTCTCTTCACAGCCATAGAAACACTAAGACAGAAGTTGGTGCCAAGGATTGGGGTACTGTTGTGATAGGCCTGATCATGCTTTTGTTTGAAGGGATATGGACCATGGAACTGTGGATTAGAAGAGCAGCTAAATGCTTTAAGTGCTGCTTAATGGGCCATCTTAGTAGGTACATGGAGCACTTAGAAGACAGAGGCTAACAGATCTCTGAGTTTGAGGCCAGCCTGATCTACAAGTTTCAGGACAGCCAAGCTTAGGCAGAAAAGTAAAACAGAAAGCTGGTGAAGATGTAGTTGAACAAGGGGGCCATGTTCCAGCCCCAGCAAGGAGCAAAAGCAGCTTCAGTTATGTGGTCCTGGCTTTAAAGGAAAGGAAAAAGAGGTTGTGGAATATTCCTCCACACCTAAAGAAAGCTGCTGAGGCTAGGCATGTGTCAGGGGTGTCCCCGATTGGAGGCCTAGTAGAAAGGCCATTTTGTGAAGCTGTGAAGTTGAAACCTGAATTGCCTTCGAGACCCCAAGATATTTGAGATGCCAGAGTTGTGGGATACCTGTTGAGGAAAGCTGCTAATAGGGAGTGGAACCAGCCCAAGAGAAAGAAGTATGTTATAGTCAGGAAAACTGAAAGAAGTTGGAGATCTGAAGAGCACTTTAACATCAGACATGGAGATGCAGAGTTTAGAGTTTGCCCAGCTGATTTTTGGTCTTGTTTTGGTCCATTATTTCTTCACTATGCTCCTTTCCTTGAGTTTTGGAATGGTAATGTATATCCTGTGCCATTATACGAGGGAATTATGTGATATGGTTTTTTATTTTTATTTTATAAGAGAATACAGTTAAGAGATTTCATGAATCTCAGAAGAAACTTTGAACTTTGGACTTTTAAACATTGTTGAGACTGTGATAGACTATGGGGACTTTTGAAGTTGAACTGAATGTATTTTTGCATTATGATATGGCTACAACTTTGGGGGGCCAGGGAGTGGAATGTGGTAGTTTGAAAAAAATGGCCCCCAAAGGGATTGGCATTTTTAGGAGGTGTGGCTTTGTTGGGATGTGTGTGGTCTTGTTGAAGGAAGTATGTCACTATGGAGGTGGGCTCTGAGGTCTCATATATGCTCAAGCCACACACAGTACCTCAGTTCACTTCCTGTTGCCTGCCTGTCAAGATGTAGGACTTAGCTCCAGCACCATGTCTACCTGCATGCCTATATGTCCCACCATGATGATAAGGGGCTGAACCTCTGAAACTGTAAGCAAGCCCCAGTTAAATGCTTTCCATTATAAGAGTTGCCGTGGTCATGGTGTCTCTTCACAACAATAGAAACCATAACTAAGACAACAGGTAAATAATTTAAATGGTGTTCTAGTTTACCCAATATATAAGAATGCAATCACTGTAGAACATCATTGATGAGATAGTTCACACTTTCACACTAAATCAATGAAGTCTGAGCAATACTGTCCATGTAGAGAACGTCACCATTGCATTTCAACAGTTGGTGTGGCCAATGTCTACTGCACTGGGTCTCACTGCATTGGGTCCCTTGCACTCACAAAGGAGGAAGGAGACACCAGACCCAATTTCTGGGCTGTTCCCTTATCCAACACAAGGCTGCGAGTTCATTGCTGTCAGCAAAGTCCACTTGAGGACTCACGTTTTAACTGATTTAAACATGTGGCATATGTGGGGAATAGTGTTAGCTGTCGATGACAGCTATGTGGCACCCAGCAAGCACCCAGCATGACACTAGAGCTGACCATACTCTGCCTAGGTTTTTTGTTGTTGTTGTTGTTTTTGTCATTTATTTGTTTTGTTTTGCTTTGCTTTTCATCTTTAGAAGCTTTTTGGAACTGCATTTTCTGCTTAGATAGGATACCTAGCATATGTAGAGATGGGACACTTATTTGATAATGGCTCTTCTGCTTGGAATTTCTGGTCAAAAAAGATGAGGAGGTGTCACCTCAGGTCACAAGCTACAAAATGGATGGGTGTCACTACAGGAAATAATTGAAATCTGCCTTGGAAAATATAGAATGAAAATAATGCATCAGGGGCCAGACAAAGCGTGTCACCAGGCTTGCTGCCTATTCAGTTTTAGTTCAATCTCCAGAACATAGGTGGTAGAAGGACAGAACCAATTGCCACAAACTGTGCCTTGACCCTCCACATCCCCAAACACATACACAAACAAGCAAATGTACAAAAGAAATGTGAGCAGACAGCACACGCAGGGCTACATTCTGACACTGGAGGCCTCCCGGCACCAGCATTGGGACAACATGACTCAGAACCGCTCCGGTTGACGTACTCACAGGGAAGCAAGGACTTGCTGGGGCTTCTGGGGGTGTTTAGGAGGTCAGCATGTTTTTCTCTTCCACTAAAAAAAAGAACGAAGGGTGTAGGCCATCGGGTTTGCCTGCCTGATTTTGAACCACACTGCTAAATAATTTCACAGCACGCCCCGAAAGGAAGTCGAGAGCATAGGTGTGTCTGTACAGCAGGTGCCAAAGTGGACCAGGCTGAACATATTTTGCCACCTGAATGAGCAGCTGGGCTGCCAAACCGGCTCTAAAGGCACAGCCAAGACCAATGGGCAGAAGCTGCTAGAAGCACTTTCCAACACATTTTTTTGAAAATGGCTTCTAAAAATTGAGAGTCTAACCATGGTACAGGCTGTGAGAGATGAGGGTTCCAAATTGGTGGCCTAACCAAGCAGGACTTGGGTGGCCAGAAATTCAGGCAAGCTTCATGGAGGATTTACATTCTGCAAAGCTTCCCTTGGCGATCACTGAGAATCCCTAAGAACCTCTAAGAGCTGGAGTCACAGAAATTAAAAAACTTGGTCACAGGCCTCAAAGAACCATAAGTTTTATGAATCTACTCATTTATGGTAAGTTAACTCCTAGACTTAAGTCTTAAACTGGGTAAGAATGAAGGAGTGTAGACATGGCCTTATGCATGTGGAGGAAAGCTGATTCAATAGAATGGAATTCATCAACACATCACTCACAGTCAAGACTGAGCACATGCTACCCTTCCTGTCAAAATGGTTGTGCTCCCCCATTGGTTTGTCCAATATCTCTCAGGTGCTACAAAGGCTTTGTGATTCTTTGGTTCCTCTTGGGCAGGCTCCACTGAATTGACCTTTCTCTTCCTAGAAACTATTGCACACATTGCCAGCACCATCACACTTGAGTCATTTTCTGTTTCTCTGTTTCAGCAAGTTTATAAAGTTTTCAAGGCTAAATACGAGATTATCTTCTGTGTCCAGAGCTATGACAGTGCTAGGTTGTTATGTGAATGGACAAAAAGATATGTACTGAATGGATAGAAAGTTTATGAGTATTAAGAACTGCTACCCAGTAGAGACTGTGTTTACTTAACATGCCTGAGGCACTGAAAAAGAATGTGCTCAAGTTATTGCATTAAAAATAAATTACTGAGGGCCCTTGAGTTGGCTCAGTGGATTAAGTAACTTGTCCTTGGCCCGAGGACCTGTGTCCAGCCTCCAGGAGGACCTATATGGTAGGAGAACTGACTCCTGCAAGTTGTTCTCTGACTTCCACCTCAGCACATGTGGAATAAGTAAACAGGCTGCAGAGATGCTAAGCTGGTAAGAGGATCGGCTGCTCTCCCAGAGGACCTCAGTTCAGTTCCCAGCACCCCACATGCCCACTGAATCCTCTTTGGGTCTCTTTGGGCATCTGCACACTAATGGTGAGCAGACATACATATAAGCAAAACCACTCATACCCAAAATATTAAAATTTAAAAATAAATAAAGGTGGTAGTAAAAGTTACTTGATGCTGCCAAGACAGCTCAGAGTGTAACGGAGCCTGCTCCCAGGCTGAAGACCCGAATCCGTCCCTGAGATGCACAGGGTGGAAGAAGAACATTAACTTCTTCAAGATGTCCTGGAACCTCCACACACATGCGCTGGTACCCTCAAAAGTAAATGTGATTTAAAACCAGCGAATAGCTCCTTCTTGGTATATATATACATGCAGGGTAGTGCAGAAGAAACAGTTGGTGCTAGAGGGATGCAAATGCTTGCTGAGTTTCTACACCGCATCAGTTAATTGGTGTAGCTGTATTTACTCACCCAACAGAACAGCCTGGAGGAGCCACGCTGCATCCAGCTCACAGTCTCAGAGGGTTCAGTCCATGGTGGTTTGCCCCATGCTCTCGGGCAGCATACCACAGTGACAGCAGGATGTACAGGAAGAAAATGTTCACTTCATGGTAGACAGGAAGCAAAGACCAGGAAACAGAGGCAAGGGAGAGTTTGAGGACCAGGCATAACATCAAAGTCATAGCCCAAAGGCCTCCTTCTTCTAACATGGCCAGTCCCAAAAAACTTCCAAACCAGCACCACCAGCTAGGCACCAAAATTTAGCAAATACATGAAAAGTTCAAAATCATGCTCAATGTGGTGGTACACACCATTAATCCTGGCATTCTGAAGGCAGAAGCAGGCAGATCTTTGGGAGTTCAAGGCCAGCCTGGTTTACATAGTATCCAGGATAAGAGGACTAAATAGTGAGACCCTGCCTCAAATGAACTCCCCCAAAAGGGAAAAAATTAAAAATAACAAGTTAGCCTATGAATTATGTGTCATAGTCAAACCATAATATACATTAAGTAAAGTTTGAAATTTTATGTATTCATAAATTAATATTAGGCACATGGCTTGGGTTGTATGAATTTAATATAAAACGCTTTACTGGTTAACTTGAGTTTGAAAAAAACAGAAATCATCCTTATAGTGTTACTTTTCTCAACAATTTTTTGTTATTATTTCCTGATTTAGGTATACAAATTAATTCAATGCTCTCTCCACATTATTAAGTGTTTCTGTAGGTCACTTGAGTAACCCTCTACCGCTTGGGCTAATCCAAGCTCTCTTCCTGGAAAAGGCTGGCCCACTCCCAGTGTGAGTTACCTTCAGGAAGGTGTGGCAATGTGCCCATCTTTCTACAAATGGCATTCACAGTATGCTTTCCATGTAGGAGAACACTCACACGGATGGCATTTTCAACTCATACATGTAGAAACAGGAACATTAAATTTTAGTTGTTACTATACCTTAGCCCTTAGAGAAATGCCCTGTTTGTCAAATACATTTCAAGGTATTAAGGGCTTTAAACCCCCCTGATGGAGTCAAGCTGTTTGTGATAATGGAAAGGAGAGACAAGGGTGGGGGTGGGGGGCTCAGGGGGTAAAAGTGCTCACACATCCCAGTGTGGGTCTCTCCGAGCACCCCAGTGCTCACACATCCCAGTGTGGGTCTCTCTGCACCCCAGTGCTCACACATCCCAGTGTGGGTCTCTCCGAGCACCCCAGTGCTCACACATCCCAGTGTGCGTCTCTCTGAGCACCCCAGTGCTCACACATCCCAGTGTGCGTCTCTCTGCACCCCAGTGCTCACACATCCCAGTGTGCGTCTCTCTGCACCCCAGTGCTCACACATCCCAGTGTGCGTCTCTCTGAGCACCCCAGTGCTCACACATCCCAGTGTGGGTCTCTCTGAGCACCCCAGTGCTCACACATCCCAGTGTGCGTCTCTCTGAGCACCCCAGTGCTCACACATCCCAGTGTGCGTCTCTCTGAGCACCCCAGTGCTCACACATCCCAGTGTGGGTCTCTCTGAGCACCCCAGTGCTCACACATCCCAGTGTGGGTCTCTCCGAGCACCCCAGTGCTCACACATCCCAGTGTGGGTCTCTCTGAGCACCCCAGTGCTCACACATCCCAGTGTGGGTCTCTCCGAGCACCCCAGTGCTCACACATCCCAGTGTGGGTCTCTCCGAGCACCCCAGTGCTCACACATCCCAGTGTGGGTCTCTCCGAGCACCCCAGTGCTCACACATCCCAGTGTGGGTCTCTCTGAGCACCCCAGTGCTCACACATCCCAGTGTGGGTCTCTCTGATGGCCATAACCCAGGGATCTGCATCCTGATTGTTGTCTTCTCCCTGAGAAGAGAAAGTTAGATAAAGCCCTCTCTAAGCAGTTCTATCTCCTTTAGGGTCTTGATTTCCACTCCACGGCAGTATTGTTCCCTGGAGCCAGCTTCCCAAGCCAGGTCTCTGACCTGAGGAGGCCAGCAGTGATGGATCTGACCCAGGGTTGTTGTTTCTGTTATTAGTCTTATGCTCAAAGAAGAGGGATTAGAAATCTCTCCCATGGAGCTACATTTTTCAATCACAGTTAATGCTATTACAGGCCAAGGTTCTCTTGTTACAGTCCATGAGGTATACACCAATGTCTATTTACACACACACATGCACACACACACACACACACACACACACACCCTTTTTTGTCAAAGTGTTATTACTGTTGTCACATATACCAAAAGATATCTGAGTCAAAAGCATCATCAATAATTTGTCAGACAGTTCCTCAGAGGTGGTTCTATTACTAACTCCATTCCAGATGTGGCAAAATCAAGGCATCTGAAGGGTGAATTCTCTTCCCAATGTATCATAGCTGAAAAGGCGATGAATGAATATCTCTCTCACTGACACGCAGATTCAGTCTGGTGGTCTGGCAGGCTCCAGAGTACTCCAGCATCTCTTAGGATGGGCCCAGGTGAGTTCAGTGTACCAAGCTGCAGAGGGATCTCCTCATCCATTCCCACCTTAACCCTGCTTCCTCACTGAGCCCTGGGTTCCCTTTGTAATGGAAATGGCTCTGACTTTGTTGAGTGAGAAACTATTCTCATTTTGGTCTTCTGTTGCTAAGGTGTGTTGTTCAAACACAAGGTTTGTGCAAGCCTTGCTAGATGAATCTGGAGATCTGGGGCAGGCCCAGGATAACATATTGCATATAATTGCAATATCCGCACCAACTCACAAGAAATCCTGGATCTGGGCAGTGCATTTTGAGAATGAACCTTAAGTAGTACCTGTTCCATTTTACAATTCAAGTGGAAAGTAACTATTTTTCCAAAATGTAGATGAACTAAAATTATTGAATTTTCCCATAAGACTAAGGGGCCCAGAACTACTGCAGCTATGTTTATTTTTAACACTCCTGACTTCCCACCACAGAGAACAAAGCTGGCTATTTTGTGAGGTACCATCAGACACATCTTGAACCTCAGTGAATCCAAGGCTTAATTCTATGTGACATTTCTGGTGGTGTGCTATATTTTTGCAAAAATAAAATCCCTTTGATTAAAATTTCACACCTAGCTGAGGACCATGAAACTGATTACCTGGTCCAGTCCGAGCCCAGCATTTGCCAAAAGGCTTACAAACCTCAGTACAACTTGAGGGGAACTTGGCCTAGGCTTCAAGTCAGAGGAAACATTCAAAGCCCAAGGCGTTTGCCAGGTGGCCTGTTCCCTGCCTGGTGTCAGCAGCTCTAAATTAGGCACATGCTCTTTAAACCAGCCATGAAAATGATTGGCCCAAATAGCCAAAGCCCAAAGGAAATATGAGCTGGTTGGCAGCGACTGAGGCTGGGGACATGATCGGAATTCAACACTGTGCTCTCTGTTACCCTCCCTAGGCTGGGGGGAAGAAAATGAAGTTTATCCTTTGGAAGCAGATCCTTCAGCTCTAATGACAATGAATGAAACAGAAAGAACTGCAAATGCCCAGATTTGCAAATGCTGGTGTTATGAAGTAGAGGCAGGGGCAATCTTCAGGCTAATGCTATTATAAAACTGTTTCTAAAGCCTGGGGCTCAGCATCTCAGCTCCACTAACAGCCACTGCTTAAAAAGGACATTAGGGTCACATTTGCAACTTTGAGATAAGATTTTATGTCAGAAGTTCAGCCCGCTGGACAGCATAAAACCCTATGCGATGCTGTCTGGGTCATCCCAGCAGTCTACGCACCAAGTGTTTTTGTCTTTAATGATACCATGTAGCTCAGGCCCCAGTGTGGCCTCGTCCTCCAAAGGCTAGGGCTACGTGTCTGAAGTAGTAGTACCCATAGGTCTCAACCTTTCTCAGAGTTGCTGATGTTTTCAATTTGAATATGCAATCTATATGCTGTATAAAATAGTATTTTCCCATGTTTATTCCTGAACACTTGCTGGTTTCAAGGAGGTTCATCAGTTACCTAATTGCTGGAGTTGGTGAACAAGTCCTATGATCACCTCTTTGATTAGACAGACTTTAATCAGATCCATGCTCAAACTCTGCTGGCAGTGGAGGATGAGCTGGCACT
Source organism: Peromyscus leucopus (assembly GCF_004664715.2). Classification (NCBI taxonomy): domain Eukaryota; kingdom Metazoa; phylum Chordata; class Mammalia; order Rodentia; family Cricetidae; genus Peromyscus; species Peromyscus leucopus. Next base: position 71,476,472 of record NC_051084.1, read on the forward strand.
CGGCAAGACTGAAAGTGTAAGTGGGTGACGAAGCCCAGGCATGGCCCAGGGTGACAAATGAGGTTCAGAGAAAACGGACAGATGGGAATTAGACTATAGCCTCCCAATCACAGAAAACCACTGTACAGCCTCTCAGTAAAAACAATAATTTCTGAGAGCTTTATTGAGAGATCTTTAGTAGAAATGGTATTGAGAGGAAAATCATGGGAGGAAGAAACAGGTAGAATCGGAGACAAAAACCTGCAAGGGAAAAAAACTACAATTTAGTGAAGCCACTTAAAAAGATAGGGTAGAAGACTAGAGAAAAGGAAAGGTTCACTTACAAATGGTAGGAAGCTCTGATCTGAACAAAGACACAGCAAAAGAAGACGAAGAGACACAGAGCCCTGTGGAGTACCAAGGGTCAAGGCTGGATCGATTCTAAGAACGTATTAGATGCCATAGCAAGACAGTGGCAGGATCCTTGTAAATTAGGAACACATTTGACCACCTGACAGATGCATGGAGGTATGACCCATACAAGTCCCAGAAAGAAATAGAAGAAGAAGAAAAAAAGGGAAAGACTGATGACTTTAAAATTAGAAAAACTAAATTTGGACTTATTATGCCCAAGAGGAATATAGCCTGATGCACAATTTATGCAAATTGATAAAGCTGATTACACAAATTAGCCAAGGCTTTTTTTCCCCTCTGGTCAATAAGTCTCCTCTGCCTCCCTGGTTTTTTAAACCCAGCCGATCACTGTTGGCATTTACAACAAACCCTCTTCCTGGTGCGGCTAGCCAATTACTTGAAAAAACTCAGTGGACTGTTTCCTATTTCAGGCTCTAGGCTCGAACTTACAGAACACCCAAAGAACAGGGCAGATGAAAGCAGCTGGCGCTCCAGAAGAATGAGACAGTTAGTACAACCCCAGGCCACTGCTCAGCAGATCTTCCTTCCCTACCCTCCCCGAAGCCCCACTCACATTTAAGTCAGAATAAAACACATATTGGTGAACTATGTTTAATATGAATTTCAGCTAATCCTCAGATCCTCTCCAGGAGAAAGGACCGACGATCTTGATCATGAGAAGCCGAGTATTAGTGCAATCCAGTGACCTTCCCCTGTCAGTTACTTTTGCACCCCTGCTGTAAAATACCGCCATGTCCCAAAGGTTCCACAACCTCCAAAAGCAGTGCGTCTGAGGACCAGGTGCTCACATGAGGCTCTGGAAGACAGCTTACAGCCTGACACTTGACAAGGTCAGGGGGCCATAACCAATGGGAGCTGGTCTCAAACTCCAGTCTGTCCTTTCTCTGTCATAGAGGTTTTCAGAATCTCACTCTTGACTGGAAGATGGTCCATGCTGTTGACCCCACTGGACAGGCTGTTCATCAGAGCGCTCTGTTTTAGGGAGTAAAAGTTTTCCTCAGGAAGGGTAGGAAGGTCCCTGCAAGTTTCCTGTGGAGTATGCAATATAATGGGGTTCTGCCACTAGATCAACACTGACCTTGGGCGTAAAGTCAGTATCTCAAGACCCTGGTATCTCCTCTGTATAGTGAGATAATCCAGCAGTTTTTATTAAGAATTGTGTGAATATTAAATGGAAAATTTTGAGAGTGCAATGGCACATGCTATCATCATAGTTATAGGGAGGTAGAGGCAGAAGAATTAGGGGCTTGATGGAAGCCTTGGCTACATAAGGAGATCAAGACCAGCCTGGGCTGCATAAAACCTCAGCTCAAAAATAAATAAATAGATTGATAGATGATAGATAGGTAGACAGACAGACAGATGATAGACAGATAAATAGATAGGCAGATATTTTTAAAAAGGGAAGCTCAATGTCTGGCCAGAGAAGTCAACCACTAAACCTTTAGCCATTAAGATATTCTTAGTAACAGGCAAAACCCAGGAATTATCTAACCAACCAGTCACCATCCAAAGTAGCAGCTACTGGTCCCTGTCACTCACTGAGTCCTCATAATGACTGACTCTGTGCACTCTTCTCTCCAGTCCCTCTCATGGTAGAGGAAACAGGGGTCAGGTGGGTCACATGACTGACCCCGCAGACCTGTGTAGAACAGAGCCAAGCTCACGCTCCATCACTCCATAGTACAGCTGCTGCGCGGTGGCCTCTGACCCTTCCTCTCTGCCTGTTCAGTTTTAGTGAGGATTTAAGTAACAATCGAAAGCTGGTCTTTCCTCCAGGAAGGCACAGCCAAACACAAATGAACCAGAAACCTCCTTGTCAACAACCATGATTCTAACAAGCAGAACCGTGCTCCCTGAGGGCCTCAAGAAGTGCACACCCCTGAACCAAAAGCCTTTGTGTCCCACTGACTTGTTTCATTCAACTTTTTCTCATGGATTCAGGGCATTTTCTTTGATGAAGCACATCATTTTCTGTGAATGAAAGAGATGAAGTAATCAAGGCAATTTAGCTTTTCCTCTTTAACCTGCTATGTGGCAGCTGTGAACTTTGATGGGGTAAAAGTGCCTCCCTTGCCATGCCAAAGGACACAGAGAAGGGCCATCCGTGGGGTAGGCTAGCTTTGTCACCCAGGTGCAGATCTGATTTCTCCAGTTCAGTGGCACGTGGGTGATGGTGTCAGTGGTGCAAGGGGAAAAGCCAACATAAGTTCCAGGTGTTACCAAGTAGATGGAACACCATGTGTTTTGGCAAGACATTTAAATAAGATGAACTTGGGGCCAGAGAGATGGCCCAGTAGGTTAAAGCACTAGCCTCCAAGCCTGATTATCAGGCCCTACAGAGTGAACAAAGAGAACCGACTCCTGAAAGTCATCCCCTGACCTCCACCACACACACACAGTGCATAAATAAATGTAATAAATTTTATTTTAAAATAAAACTAAATGAGTTTGAATCTTAGGAGGCTATATTTCACTAACCATTCTTAGACCATTTGCCGAAGTTTTTTTTTTTTTTTTTTGTCCCAGAAAATATTTTACTATGTGGACCAGACTGACCTCAAACTCACAGGGATCCTCTGCCTCCATGCACATCAATAGAGCATTTTTAAAACTCCACTGACGATTGCAGACCACATATCATTTCTCAGTGTTACTGTTCTTCATAGTGGCAATTTGTTGTTAATTATCAATCATGACCTTTTAAAATCAGGGCATTCATGAGGACATCTAAGGCTATGAATGTGGAAGGTGAAGAGGACCAGTGAAAAGGGATGTTGTATCTGTACTAACAGAAGCAAGAAAGAACTCAAAAGTGGGTAACTCCAAATCTTGAGAAGACTGGGTCTCCATGCAAAGAGAGAAGAGCTGAAATAAAAGAAAGTAGACATTACCATGGCATAAATTACAGCTTTGGAGTGGAAGTGAGAACAGTCACATGTTAACATTATCAGGACAATGGCTTTTTCCTTCCTTTCACGTATTGTGTGTGGATAATATAGCATCAGTAGACTGCATTTACAGTAACATTGAGAGCTGGAAGAATTCACAGAGAGAGCAATAAACAGTGTGAGGGGCTGTGGAGTCCAAATTACTGAGGAGCAAAATTAACAGAATAATAGGCTACCAGTTCACTCACCTAACTGAGCCCTGGGTGGGTACAAGAAAAAAAAAAAAAAAAAAAGCATGAATTCCAGATATCACTGAGTGAAAAGACCCGCAAAGGGGAAGTTCATCTTCTCACCTAACTGAAACTCTCTTGGCCTTTTTCATATCCTTGCACAAGTAAGAAGATGTCGACTTAAGTCCTGTTGAAGAGTGTGTCCTACCAATGTTCAGAGACAAACTGTGGGAAAGTCTGCCTGGAAATCAAAGTACCTCAAGGATTCTCAGAAATGAGTACACAGAAACAAAATGTGAGTGGTGTGTCTGGAAGCAGCCATCTGTTTTTGTTTTGTTTTGTTGTTGTTTTTCTTTTCCTGGAACTTCTCTATACAGCTAGTCCAGCTGAAACCAAGAGATCGAGGTTCAGTGAGAAATCCTGTCTCCAAAAGTAAAGTGAAAAGCATAGAGGGACACTCTGATGTCTAATTCTTGCCTACACACATGAGCTCACATGCAGAGAGGGATACTCTAGCGTCTGCTTCTTACACACACACACACACACACACACACACACACACACACACACACACTCACATGCAGAGAGAAGGGGATACCCGAGTGTCTACCTCTAGCCTACACACACATGCTCACATACAGAGAGATGTGGAGGCAGAGCTCTTTTCGCTTAGCTCTTAGATTAGGCAGCCACTAGGCAGCTCATTCTGGGACAGAAATTCCTAAACAAGCCAGCTGAGCTGAGCCAAGAACAGACCAACAAAACCACCAGGTTAACCCACAGATTCAGGAAACAACAGGTTGTTGTCAGCCATCAAGGTTTAAGGTGATTTATCCCGTATCACTAACAGACAGATGTCGTTAATGACTACAGATTTCTTCATAAATGCACTTTATCTATCCCCAGAAAATATATTGGATGGTGTGCCTATATTAACAGAAACAAGAAAGAACTCAAATGTGGGTAACCTCAAAACTTGAGAAGACTGAATCTTCACACCGAGAGAAGAGCTGCAATACAGGAAAGTAGACATTACCATGGCGTAAGTGACAGCTTCGGGTGGAAGCCCGCTCCACTCCAAGTGTGCCTCAGATAGTTGATGGCTAATGAATAATCTCTTTGCCATGCTTCTCTGCAGAGAATGACATCAGCAGCACAAACAGGTTTCTAAAAGGATTACAGGTGAAATTCATATTCACACATAAATTTCTTGGTTGGGGGCTATCAACAGAAAAGACATACTTAGTCTCCATTTATTTTGAAGCTAGGCATTATGTCTGGTCTGGGCTAAAACCTGTGGTGGTGAGAAGGAATATGTACCAATCCCTCCTCTGTACCAATCCCTCCTCTGGCTGATATGGAGAGGCATTGGCTAGAGTCTGATTATCAACTGTCTCATTGATCTCTTCTACATACTCAAGTCTACAGAGAAATGGAGGGATATCCAGGAGAGTTATGGGGTGCTGATGCAACTAATAACCACAAATACCTCTCAAAGACAAGTGTGGACATTTCCTCCAACAGACTGTGCAATGAGGCAGAAGACCCTGAGAGAACATTAAAGTGTGTCTGTTTCCAAAATAGACTTTGGCATGTATCTGATCCCATGTGATTGGCTCATCCAGCTGTCGAACAAACATTGGGGAAAACATTTCCATGTGTAAATATTGAGAGAGATAAGGTACAAGTTACAGGTAGAATAAAAACTTGAGGTTTTACAAATAAAGCATCAAAATTTGAGAAAATCCAAGAGAATTTAGTTAGAATGCATCATAAGAAGGTATTGCTCATCAGCCCTCCTGGTTCCAAATCCCAGCACAGCATGCAAATCAGGCACAGTGCATGCTTATGAGGGAGGTGGAGGCAGGAGGATCAGAAGCTCAAGGTCATCTTCAGCTACATACTGAGTTAGAACAGCCTGCGATACAAGAAACCCTATTTGAAAATAATTTCTTACATTAAAATGCAAAATTCATAAATCATAGAAGAAGATTCGTTATTGTGGGATATGGTCTGTGTTCTAATAATTAATGACCTGGAAGGTTGGTTTTTGGGGTAAAGGGTAATAAAGAACTTCAAGAAGGAGCTCGGAGGTCACTGGGGACCGCCCCCAGGCAGCATTAGGTAGTTCTTATGACCCCTGAGGTCGTTTGTGTGAGAGAATTGTCATACACAGGGCAAGCCTAATCCACTCAGTGCTCTGGCTTCCTGTTTGTCGCTGAGAACTCTTCCACGTGCTCTGGCCTCTGTGAAACTGTCCACCAGGAGGCTACAGTCAGAATCATACAGGTGCCATGGATATCAACATCCAGATTTGTGGGCTGAATAAACCTTTTCTCTTTAACCAGCTTTGGGCATTTTGCTATAGTTATGTAAAAACTACTAATTCAAGATTTATACATCTGACTGAAATGTAATTGTGAATTCTATTCAATAAAAATGATCATATACAAAACTAACCAAAGAAAAGCAATGTAACACACATATATACATGCTCATAAAAGGACACATATACACAAACACACAGACAAAATATATAGAGATAGGAAAGAAATTGGTGCTTACAATATGCAAAGGACTCACTACAAATCAATTTTTAAAAACCCAACACAGCAAGAAAATGTGTAGAGACTATGAACAGACAATTTGGAAGAAAACTAGAGATAGTAAGGCTCACAGAAGTCTCCATTTTACTCATCTGCTGTTAATATTTTCTAGTGTGTATTTATAATTTTGTATGTGTGTGTATAATTAGTGTATGCATATGTGTATGATGGGGGACATGTGAGTGACAACTCAAATATGGAAATTAGAGGATGATTGTAAACTCAGCTTTCCCCTATCAGCATGGGGGGATCAAACTCAGGTCACCAGGCCTGTGCAGTGGCACACTGACTGAGTCACTGGCTGACTCCATGTTGGCAAAAATTCCAAGTCTGGCATTATGAGATACTGAGTAGACTGCAAAAAAGTATGAGCTATCCTAAACCACCACAAGATACATAAATGTATCACTTTGTTGCAAAGTCTTCGGACTGAAGAGACTGCCCAGCTGCAGTTCAAAGCTCAGAAGGCTTTTGCAGAGGACTCGGGCTTGTTTCTCAGCAGCATGTCAGACAACTGCCTGTAACTCCAGCTCCAGGGAATCCAGGGCCTTCTTCTGGACTCTAAATATACCTGTACACCTGCTCTCATGAGCACGCGCGCGCATACACACACACACACTGCATAATTATAAATAAATATTTAAAAAAGAGAGAAGTCTAGTGTTGATCAAGACGGTCTATCAGCTTCACCTGTAAGTGTGTCTTAGAAAACAGCATCAAGAGCAGAAAGGGGTAAAATACACCCACCAATATCAAATACATACCAAAGTATGAACCAAGTGAGTTGGCGTGCGTGGCTATGTAAGCACAATGTGGTCATTACAACAAAACGACTTCCACTGTACTTATGAATACAGTGAAAATTCTGAAAAACATACTATGGAGTAAACAAAAATGCAGGCTCATGAATATGCAAAATACCATATAATATGAAAAGCACACACATGTCCAATTTAAATATAACACTTGTATATGAATAATAAAATATTCATTATTGAGGTTGCCCTTAAAAATAAGGAAGAAATTTCTGAATATAAACTTAAGCAATCTGCATTGTCTTTATTCTTCCATAAAGAATGGAAAATTCTAAATTTGAAATATGACAGGATTGGAAATATTTTAGTCCTAGTCAGTAATACATTGATATTTAGTGCATTGCTTTCTGTAGACTTCTGTATTCAAAAATTTTTGGACTGGAGAGATGGCTCAAAGGTTAACAGAGCTTTGGGCTCTTTGCAGAGGACCTGAATTCAGTTCCTAGCAGCAACATCCAGTGGCTCACAACTGCCTGTAACTGCAGCTCCCGGGGAACTGATGCTCTCTTCTACACTCGCCACCTGGAACACCTGTACTCATGTCACACACACACACACACACACACACACACACACACACACACACACGAGAAAGACATAAAAATAAATCTTTAAAACAAATTAGTTCTAC